>NC_133233.1:26699717-26709717 GCF_040436345.1 Pagrus major | reverse complement strand
TCTTTAATACTCTATTTCATCTCTATCCTCTGATTCCCTTCAGTCTTTTACCTCTGTGCACTTCTTGGTAGATCAGATAACAGCAGAGTGAAGGAAAGGACACACACACACACACACACACACCTTCATCTGCTGCTACTGAGACTGTGTGTGTGTGTGTGTGTGTGTGTGTGTGTGTGTGTGTGTGTGTGTGTGTGCAGAGCTGTGATTGAGGATCTTGTCTTGCCAGCCCCTGAATAAATGATGATGTCCTCCCTCTGCTCCTCCTCATCTATACTTAATGCTCCCTCGCTCTCTCTCTCTTTGCACTATAAAGTTCGGCCTCTGCTGTAAATCAGATCCGCCTCGCTTCCATCACTTATCCGCCTACATCTTCTTTTTTTTCTCCATCTTTATTTTTTCTCTCTTGTTGTCTTACAGATTTCTTTTTTTTTTTTTGTCTTTTTGTATCCCGGTGTTTCTTTCCACCTTCCTTGCACCTTGAAAACCATGAATTCAGTTGAAAGCACGGATATAAATCTGTAAGTTTTGAGCTAAATGAAAGCAAAAAGTGATGAGATGAAGAGAAAGTATGCTGCGAGACGATATACATTTGTAAAGCATCATAGATTTTACTGTTCGTACAGTAGGTGGCTGTGATACCGTCGATTTTGTGATACTTTATGGCAAAAAAACAGATTTTTGCATCCATGGAATAAAGTATTTGCCCCGGCTGCGGGAATATTAGTGTTTTTTTACAGTTATTAACATCTCTGCATGTGCTGTCTGCTCAGTCTGTGTGAATCGCTGCACTACACTTCCCAGGGATCAGCTGTCAGTCACAGTGTGGGTGTCCGTGACGTCCGCTTCCTTCAGATTTTCTGTTGATGCGGTTTGAATTTCTGTAGGTGGAGCTCTTTTCTTCTCTTCAGTCCTGGTGTCTGAAGAAACCAGCCGTATGTGTGTGTGTGTGTGTGTCTGTGTGTGTGTGTGTGTGTGTGTGTGTGTGTGTGAGAGCTCATTAACTCTTAATATTTAGCTCTGATGTGCAGTGTTTGAAATGTTCGGCAGCGTCTGAAATACTTTTATGAAAACGTTTTATTGCTGAACCGACTCTCTGATCCCTGACAGGTGACTGTTCGCTCTGCGCCTTTGTGTGTGTGTGTGTGTGTTATTTGAGCGACGGGCAAGGCCAGCGGAAATGCACTATATGCCTCTAACCTGACAAATCCTGAGCGTGCGTGTGCGTGTGTGCGAGTGTGTGTCTGTGAGTGTGTGTGTGTGTGGTGGCCATCCGGCCTGTTAATTTGATTGCGTAACAGGCTTAGGGGGCGCAGATTGTCTGGAATGGCATCCCGCTCGCTCAATCCGTGATAGCTGCTGCCATGGAGAAGCTTTCCACACACACACACATGCACACACACACACACACACACACACACATGCACACACAACACACACACACACACACATTTACATTACATTGAAATTTGAAGCGTTTAGCTGATGCTCTGACCCACAGAGACCCACACTGAGAGCAACAGTAGAAAAAGCTTTAGATCACCAGGATTTTCAATGTCACACACACACACATGCACACATGCGCACACACAGACTATAGGGATAAGAATACATAACAACAGTCTGGTTGGTATTATTACCAAAGTCCCACTTGCATCTATTTTTATTAGCAGAGTTAATAAGGGATATGCAAGTGACGCTGGATATGTGGCATCACTTTTCTTTCATTTCCCCTCTCTGTCTCACACACACCCTCACACACTCTGACTCTTACTATTCATCATTGCAATAAACTCATTCACCTCGAAGTGCTCCTTCCTGTTTCAGGCCAAACCCTGCCATAAATGTACAGAAAGACCGCCTCTCCAGAAAGGTCGTTTAAAGGAGCACACCAGGGGATTGTTATGCTAATCCGTCTACGATTTTAGAAATGTTGTTTAATTCCAACTCACACTGTACGAGTAAATCGTCTGCGATGAAAAGCCAAAGCTCACGATTAATGTGCTCACACTGTACGGTCCGATGGTCAAGCCACGACCCGAGAGCTCACACCGTACGTGTACCTGCTGACCCTCCAGGCTATTGACAATTGCCAATAAAGATTAATTTGAAAGCTCTGAGGCAGGAATTAGCCACAATGCTAACAAGGCAGAAGTGTGCTGCCTTGATAATCTGTGCAAACCTGTGTGCTCTGTCTCTGTTCTGTCGTTCAGTCGTGATAGGAGGAGGAAACACTAAAGAAACACGCCTGCTGTTGCCACAGCTCGACCAACCTGGCCTCCATATTTTCTGTCCATCGTCGTGTTGCCATGGTGTTTTTCAGATGCTCTGTTTGCAAAAGAAGAGTGCACTGTGTTGAATAGGCCCAAAGCCACGTTCCCTGCAGCCGCCACAGCTGATGTTAGCACGGGGCGTTGAAGCCTCCAACGTGACTGACGAGGCAGCAACAACTTCATCGACATCTTTACGTTATTATTTAGCTAGTTGGAGAAGTTAAGTTGGAGATACCGGGGCTTTTTTTATTGTCGTGGTTGATGTTATCTGAGCATTTTTGATACCGTTAGCGAAAAAAGTTTTTTCGTTCTGTCACCTATGGACGGTTGAAATAGTTTTTTCTGCACGGTGATGAAAAAAGTTGGTCTGCTTCTTATAGCTCTGTTTTGGGCCTCGCCAACGCCTGAGGAACACATGTGACTCTGACACTGCTAAACTTTTAACTTGCATGAAACGTGATGAATAAGTTGCTTTCTGTGGTGGACGAATGTGCAAGAAAACACGACAGAGTGACCTCTAGGCTGCCGTACATGCTGGAAAATGATTTTGCCTCTACGTGTGTCTACATGGTTGAATAATGAACAGTCTCAGTGTGTTTTTATCACAGGCGTTTAGCAGTTACAATTTAAATCTTAGTCATAAATGCATCAGGACTTTGTGTACACTGGTGTGCACCACTGCCAGTTAATGTGCCGCTGGCTTATCGGAGCTGGTTTGTTGACAGTAAATGTGTTTAATCAAAAGCTAAGGAGACAAACGTGCTCAGTGGAGCTGAAGAAGTTATATTTCTCTGTGTCTTTATGTCTGTATATCACAAAATACTGATGAATCAATAGTTGTGGTGCTCTTTGTTTTGTAATATCTGTGTGTTCGGCCCAGTCCACCTTGTTTTGTCCTCACTGGTGTGTGTGGAAACCAGTGCACACTCAGCGAAGGCGACAACAGGTGGAGGTAATACAAGAAATGTCACGCATCCTGTCGACGGCCCTCGCTGGCATTGTGTACATTGTGTCTCTGTGTGTGTGTTCGGGAGGGGTGTGAGTGTGACAGGTGGAGGATTTCGGGTGTCTGCGTCCACATTGTGTCTGTGTTAAAGTGTGTTGGCTGTGGGTTTGAGGATATTTGATTTGTGTGTGTGTGTGTGTGCGTGCGTCACTGTTTGTCGCTCGTGCGTCAGCTTGTGTTTGTCGGGTTTATGTGCATTTGTCTGTATCACAGTGTGTCTCTGGTACCTGTATGTTTGGTTGTTGTCAGATAACAAAGAAGAGGAACATCATCTAAAAGAACAAACCGAGCACTCACATACAGTGATGATGGAGGTTAACGTGCACTCGGTAGCAAATAGGTTGTTTTATTTCTACTAAACTCAGCCATGACATGATATTGACAGATTTAAACACTTTGTGGTCAGAAAATAGAATAATAACGCATGGGAATTTTCTGTTTTTACACTGTTTTGAGTCAAAGTAGTAGTCTAAGTTTCGTAGCCCTCAAAACACTTCTAGTTTTTCACTTCGGGTTTTGTTTTCAGATGTGTTTACATTTTATTTTGTACATTGTACACACAATGTGCAAGTTGGCCTTCAGCCACGGTGACAGACTGAGGCAATTAAAAAATAAATCAGGAAACCAATAAAGGACTGTATATCAGCGAGCTGGAAAGCTTTTTCAAATCATTCATGTGACGATATAAAATTCACCACAATCATCTTATAGTGAGTTTTATGATAAAATCTTAGAGACACTTAAAGCTTTTCCTCCAGACATGCAGTTGACAGATCGGTTCTCAGATTGACTGGTGTTTTAGACGTGGAAATTTGCTCTGAAAACCTGAGTGTGTGAAAATAGAAGCTGCAGTGCTTTTCCTCGTGGTGTTCAGCGGTTGGTCGGCGAGTTATGTGACTGTGCAGTGATCGGGGATCTCCAGGACACCTGATGGAAACAGTGGGTGGAAGGTTACAGCTGCCTGTGAGGTGGGTGGGGGGAGAGTGGGGGGAGATCCCACTTCCTATCCCAATTTGGATCTGTCCCCCCTCCCTCCCCTCCCCTTGCTCTGGGTATCCCCTTCACACTGACTCACATACACATTTTCCCGTCCCAGTCCCAGTCATTCGCAGCCACACTGTTGCTCCAGACAACAAGTCCAAACCTCTCAGTTCACTGAGTGATGACACACTGCACGGCGGAGGCAAAGGCGGCGTGTCCACGCGCCGTAACCGGCCTGGTCAGGGCGCTGAGGAGTCGGCTGAAGGCGCTGCGACGTCTTCTGCTCCTCGCCGGGACGGACAGCAGCCGCCAGCGCCAGGCCCAGACTTTTGATGGCGGCCTCTGGGAGCAACCCGGGCTGTTAAAGAGGGAGAATGGGGGGACAGTTTTAGGCTGTTGCGGATCAGCACGCACCAGTTTGACTGTGAGTAGTCCTGAGTGTGTCAGGTCACCTTCAGGTAGATTTACATGTGTGTGTGTATCTTAACACTCAGCAATCATTAAATGTAAACAGGATATATTTATCTTTGTTGACTTAAAGGAGTAGTTCCAACAATATTTACTGTTCTCATGGCAGTTATAACACAGCACTGATAATGAGGTGAGTGTATTTTGAGCTTTGGGGCTGAAAACATGTTGTGAGTTTTGCTGTTTGGATATTTGATGGGTGTTTCTGCTTCACCTGGCCCTGCGGCTCTGGGCCCCTCTGCATTGGCTCCCTGTGGCTTTGACGTTTTACATGATGAATGATCATCACTGTTTTAGGCCTGCAGTGTTTCTTATGTTCTCCGACAGTAAAAAGCCTGCACACACAAGAATTGTATCTGTTCTATCAAGTTGTGATTAATTGGATGATCCTGAGCTGACATCAGGGAGTAAACAGACGTGTTATTAGTTAAACAAACGTACGTCACGCTACATTGTGCACGTAGAGGATAGGGATGGCTTTCCATGTTGGGATGAGCAGTTCTGGCATTGGATCAGGAAGTCGCAAACAGGACCTGCAGCTTCATGCTGCTGAACTGTTTGAGTTGGATCTCACTCTGCTGTGGTAGGTGTTTGTGTTTGTGAGATCAGATGATGCTGTGCTGCTATTTCAGAAACCAAATGGCACACACACACACAGAAATGTGTCCTTTTTGTAATGAATTGTTTTATGTTTATTCTGAAAAGCAGCAGATTTTATTGTGTTAAAAATCATAGAAAGGCTACAAACATTCGTAGTGAGAGGAGTTCAGGGTTCATGTGACCACGACCCTCGTCCTCTCTAACACAGACGTGTCCTGAGATATCCATCTTTAAGCTAACACCACTGTACAGGAGGAACTGGTTCGTCTTGATAGAAACACATATCATTTTTTTTATCAGTTGCCACTTCCTTTTAGAGTTAGCTGTCAAAAGTTTTCAGTTTCGTTCTTCCTTGACAGCAGCAGCTGGGGGTGTTTGACCTGTTTGCATTTCGGAAAAATACGCTTCAACCCACGACAGCAGCACATTCAGCTTCTCTGCTGTTTGTCTGCTGGCTCACTATATTACAAATAGTTTCTTCCACCTAAATATGACTGACCACACTTCCCCTGTTCTTCATAAATTCTTCAGAAGAAGGAAATCTCCCTGCAGCAGAACGCACACGCCGACTCGTGTTGATTGCCTCGTCTCACCGCAGGTTAAAAAACGTGTGCTGAGTTTATGTTAATCTGATACGACGGCTGTAATGTGTCCGTCGGGGAGGTCTGCTGCTGCAGTGTAACAACATCATCCTGATTCACTCTGCTCATGAGACCTCTTAATGAGATCTGATGGTGGACAGATGATGCAAAGTGTTGCCGGGCTGCTTTGCTGCGTCCTCTCCAGCTGTTACTGATGGAGACACTACAGGTAGACGGGGTCAAATTTTAACAGACATCACAAAGAAACTTCCCCAGTTGATTACTTACATCAATACAGTTATTTCACGATTGCACGTTTCCTGAAATTGTGGGTTAAAATATGCAAACGAGGCATTATCGAATCTCCAGAACATAAACGTGGACGATGGATAAAGCCTCTTTCTTTCTGTCAACAACGGGAAAGTTATGATTTTCAGTATCGCGACAAAACCAGTGAGCAGCCAACATGGACAAGAAGTCCTCGAAGCGATCGGAGAAAAGATAAATCTTAATTCAGGACAAACCGGTCAAAACTCCATCTGCTGATGAAGCTGATATGATGTGATCAAAAGCTCCAGAACCGCCTCTGACGGACCTTTAAACGACGTGTCAGCTGCAGAACAAACCTGGAAGCTCAGTTAGTTTCTGTATTACAGAAGAAGTGACCGAGGACCAGGTTTTCCACAAGCAGCTTAAGTTTACCACCAGTCAAATTGTTCTTATTTCTTGTGTGTGTGTGTGTGTGTGTGTGTGTGTGTGTGTGTGTGTGTGTGTCTGCATCACTGCACAATTGAGATGAAAATAAAAGATAACAGGGACAATAACAGGTTAGAGGAGTAGGTAAAGTGTATGTGGACGCATGCTGGTGTGCACGCTTTTGTATGTGTGTGTGTGTGTGTGTGTGTGTGTGTGTGTGTGTGTGTCTGTCTTCAGAGCACAGGTGCAGGGTTTGCAGTTTTAATCCTGTGATTAAGAGGTGCTACATGAGCATCCTGTCGCTTCGGCTCTGATCCTCCATCTGTGTTCTGACTCATAAACACACGCGCGCACACACACACACACACACACACACACACACACACACACACATACACACACACACACACACACACACATACACACACACACACAAATGTCAACATTCCTAAACTCAAACATTTCACAATCTATTTTCGCGGACAGTCGGCAGCAGCGTCCAAACCTTTTTGTTCGTTTATCGGCTGTTTTGCGGCTCTCGGCTCCGAGCTGCGTTCAGCGGCTTCACCTGCGATCCGCTCAGTCTGGACGGGGAATCTCATTTACATACGGCGGTGTGATGTTTCCACGCCTGCCGCTGATTACATGCAGTGTCAGTCTCGTGTTTGTGTGCATATGTGTGGCTGAGAATATACCTGATCTTCAGTTCAGACAACAAAGTGATAATGAGAACATGTTTTTCTGCTAAACAAAGCTTCCGGCTTTTATTTTACAAGACAAAGCTCTCTAAAGTTTTTTAGAAACAAACGGGTGTGCAAGTAGAAAATACTCAATCAACTAATAGATTTAAATCAGCAACTAACTGATTTAAGTTTTTACGTAGTTTAGTTTCTATTTAAACTTCTTCCTTTCAGAGGGTTAAACTGAATCCTGCAATATCCAAATTGCAGAAGTTGCAACTTTAGATAAAACGTAAAATGTTTGAGAAATGGCACCTAAATGTACTGTAGTGCTGCAGAGATGTCCTGGACTACAGTCCTCCAAAAAACATGTTTGTTTGGTACAGACCCCAACAAATGTCCCATCATCATGATTTTGATTTTGATTTTGATTTTGAATGAAATTTGTGATGCTAAATTGATCATTCCTACTAATCGTGAACCATATTAATCTTTTATCTGTCAAAATTAAGGATAGACTGATTATCGGGGCCAATATTCAGCTTTATATTTTTATTTTTTAATTTTAAAATGCACGACTGTGGCTGTGATGCAGCTTCCTGTGTGGTCTCACTCTATGTCCCGGCCACAACACAGATTGGTGACACGTCACAAGTGACAGCCTGACAACACTGAATAATCTGAATCTGCAAAGTAACTAGTAGCTAAAGTCATCAAACTAATGTCGTGAAGAGGAAGTATAAAGTAGCAGAAGATGAAAATACTCAAGTATCTCAAAACTGCTGATATCAGAGCGTAAATAATGTCGGTATCGGCCAACATTTACTGCAATGATCCCTCAAATGAGGTGATCAAACACTTAGACAAACATCTGTAATGGAGGCCGGATATTTTTACAGCTTCACAATAGATTTATTGTCTAAAGTGACATCAGTGAACTGAAACAGGAAACTAAGATTTAGTAGTAGCCCTGAAAACAACGTTGGTTAATCCCTAATCAAATTAATCCCAGTATGATTTTATTTTGTAACAGTGATAGAGGTGGACGACCCACTGAGACGCACCAATAATCCAATATATGTTAATAAACAGTAGTCTGTGTTATAGAGTCGCCCCTTTAAGTGTGCTGTATAATTTCGGCTGCACGATGCGGTAACAAAATTTGGCTTATTTTTAGAAATGATGCAATTGCGACATATTTGACGATAAGATCATTTTTGCATCACAATTTTGATTTTACCTTTTAAATATTAATATATAACACTTATTGGCTGTATTATGGTTTTGATAATATTTAGATTTGTTGTGCAGTCGTCTGTATAATAATACGATACACAGCATATTAGGTACTTTTACTTTTCATACTTTAAGCACATTTTATTGACAACATTTCTGTACTTTTACTGAAGACAGGCTGGACTCATTTTATAGTGAGGTATTAGTACTTTTACTCAATTAAAGTATCTGAATACTTCCTCCACCACATGTGGCTGCAGCCCCTCCTACTCCAGCCTGTGACCTATAATAAGGAAGACAGAGAAGTAGAGAGAGAGGTGCAAACCGGAGAGGAGAGGTGAGAACGGTTCAAATAAAGATAGAAAAAGTGAGGAAGTAGGAGGGAACGAGGGAGGAGAGGAGGGAGGGAGGGAGGAGAGGATCTCTCTGAGGGAGAGAGAGGAAGAAGTGTCAGGGACGAGCAGAAGCCGGCTCCATCCTGCAAAGCCTGGCAGTCGATGCGCAGGAGCATGTTAGCGCCGCAGAGCCTCAGCCGCAGTCGGGACTACAGGACCCATCATGCACTGGGACACCAGACAGCCAACAGGTCACCCACCTGGGAAGCACAGGTACGGAGGAAGGAGGGAGTTTGAAGGAGGGCGAAAGACACAGAAAGAGGATGGATTGGGAGGCGCAGAGCAGAGAGGATGATGGGAAATCAGGGAGAGGACGGCGACGGGATGGAAGTGCAGCCCGGACGTGTGTTTACCTGTTTAACGCATCGATATCCTGAGTACGCAGAGGAAGAGCAGGCTGGGAAGATGTAGCAAGAGTTTGAAGGAGGGATGGTGTCACTGAGTACACACACACACACACACACACACACACACACACACACACACACAGTATGGGTTCATTAGTCACTCAGCTACAGCGGGAATCAGGTATCGGGGGTGGCTCCATGACAACCATGCATCTGTGTGTGTGTGTCCCGTTTGTGTGTGTTGTAATTTCCCACCGAGCAGATGACGAACATTCGGGAAGCCTGTTCAACCTGTTGTGTGATTCACTGACATGTGAAGAAAACTGAAGGAAAACATTGTTGTTTTTTTAAATTCTTTATATACTACATTTCCCAGAATGCCTTTCACGAAACACCCATGCCTGAACCTGCTTCATTCAGCTGTTGTCTTTTTTTAGCGTAGTCGCGAGAAAGTGTTGGTGCTCAGAAATACATGGGACTTCTGTTAGTGGAGAAACACTTAACAGACCTCACCTGTGTTGTGGCTCTCTGTGTGCAATGCATTCTGGTCTATTGAGTCTAAAAATGGGTCTGGAAATTGTGGCGTAACTACTAAAGTTGGGACAGTTGCTAAGTGACCTCTCATTGGTGGATTTAAAAGCACAAAGTCAGTTTTCAGTGAGTTTATACAATCATGAGTTGATTGTGTACACTTAGAAATGTCCTGATTTTTGAAACCTCAGCTGGCAGCTTCAATA
>NC_133233.1:26589717-26697217 GCF_040436345.1 Pagrus major | reverse complement strand
GTGGAGAAAGTCCCCAGACTCCATTCAAAAATCGCTTAATTTAGTGAGTTTTTGAGTTAGGAGAAACTTTATAAGCTTTCTGAAACACTTTCTCTGACAAATTCTTAATTATTTGGGCCTTGTTGTAAATCCGGCACCTGTTAAGTTAAGTTAAGTTCTTTCTTTCTTTATATAAAAAACATCACGTCTGTTTGTCCCAGTGATGTACGTATTTATTGCATATAGAAAAAAAAGGTAAAATCAACTTTTTAGAGCTGAAATTTGTGCAGAAACTTGTTTTCAAACACACATCCAAAAGTTTTGGATTTTGAATTTGAATTTTTGCATCACAGACTTAAAGACTGACGGTTTTGTTTGGTAAGCGGCACCTTTAAAGTTCAGACGGCAGCAGAAGGTCTCTCGCTCAAGTGTAGTTGTAGTGGAAGAAGTCGTCTGTTATTATCAGGTAGAAAATTCTTCACGAGTCGATCGAGGGTGTTGTTTGTTTTTGCTCAGTCGTCATCGCCCAAAATGGAATTTCTCACCTTAACATGAGACCAGACAGAGATGCAAAGAGCTAAAGAGGAGATATACATTCACAAAGTGATGTTCAACTCAGGTCAAACCCCACCTGGTGGTGGAAAATAACACAGCACGCTCCTTTATTCTCTCTCTCTTCTCCGGTGTAATCTTTGTTTATTATTTTCCCCTTTTCTGTCTTGTTTTTAAATTTCTTGTTGCCGAGTTTCTTCCTCTCCCCCAGTGATTCAGTTCCTCCTCTGCTGTCATCTGGGAGCCAAAATAGAAACCAAATAAGGGAGGCTGTTTTATTTTGGCTTCTCTCTTAAGTGCTTTATCTGGTGATTTATGTCTTTTCCACTCTGTGTGTGTGTTTCCAGTGCGTGACCGGGTCAGAACAAAGATGGAGAGAGACATCCTGGTGGAGGTCAACCATCCTTTCATCGTCAAGCTGCACTACGGTGAGTCAGCCAATAACAGATGTCCGTGATGAGTCACCGGCGTCGCACCGGGCCAATCAGAACTCATTACTCCTCTTTTGGAAAGCAGCAGGCGTCGCAGTGGAAATGTTCAGCGAGCAGGAAACTTCTTGGATCATATCTCAATTCAAACTTTCTCTCCCTCCTCAGCGTTTCAGACGGAGGGGAAGCTCTACCTGATCCTGGACTTCCTCAGAGGAGGAGACCTCTTCACTCGTCTCTCCAAGGAGGTAACTCCTCATCATCCGTGACTTTACTCCCGTTTATGCACAGCGAGAGGCCTTTAGGATGGAGCTTATTGACGTGGAAAACACTGTGTTCCACATGAAGTAAAACTCAAGAAGTTTTCAAGCACTTTAAAGGTTTCTTTACCTTTTAGTCCTCTGCTACTTCAGTTGTTCAGGAGAATACCGCAACGCTGTTTTACTGAACTTCTATCTCAAGATTTAATTTAATTTCATATTTAGGCATTTTTATGTCATAAATTTGACTTTATATCCCATAATTATGACCTTTATTTTATATTTTTGACTTTAAATGTCATAATTATTACCGTTGTATCTTTTATATTATTATATTTATGACATCGCACATTTCTGCTTTAAATTTATGTAAAAAAAAAAAAAAACAACTTTAAAACTATTTATGACCCTGTGAGTTACTTGACTACAAGTCTGTTTCTGTGTGTGTGTCTGTGTGTGTGTATGTGTGTGTGTGTCTGTGTGTGTGTGTGTGTTGCAGGTAATGTTCACAGAAGAGGATGTAAAGTTTTACCTGGCGGAGCTCGCTCTCGCCCTCGATCACCTTCACAGCCTGGGAATCATTTACAGAGACCTGAAGCCAGAGAAGTATGCACACACACACGCACACACACACACACACACACACACACACACACACACACACACACACTCATGCTGCATTATAACTGTTTGCCTGCAGACATTTCCTTCAAAATACAAAAAAAAGCTTTTCTGTTATTTCAGCATCCTGCTCGATGAGGAGGGACACATCAAGCTGACTGGTGCGTAATATTACACCTATTTTTGTGTGTGTGTGTGTGTGTGTGTGTGTGCGCGTGTTGCTCGAGCTGCCATAAAGTCTGATAACTCTTTTATTACTGACGGCTCTTTGTGTGTGTGTGTGTGTTCAGACTTTGGCCTCAGTAAGGAGTCCATAGACCACGAGAACAAGGCCTACTCCTTCTGTGGGACGGTGGAGTACATGGCTCCGGAGGTGGTGAACAGGCGAGGACACACGCACAGCGCCGACTGGTGGTCGTACGGCGTGCTCATGGTGAGAGGACGCTGCTGGATGAATCGCTGCCCCGCGTCTCTACATCAATTTCTTAATAAATTCAGTCTCAAATCATCACAATTCTGGTTAAAAACAAGAATAAGAAAGACATTTAGTTTGTAAACCGTCATCAGTTTTAAACCGTGAGCGTGTTGTGTTCTTCCTCTCAGTTCGAGATGCTGACGGGAACGCTGCCGTTTCAAGGCAAAGACCGGAAAGAGACGATGACCATGATCCTCAAGTAAGACACTTTATACCGTCGGTATGCTCTGATCCAATCACCTCCTAACAGCTTTTATTACAGCTTCGCTGTACATCAGCCCGAGACTCTCCTCCACCGAGGCAGCCCAGGGGGAAAGTGGAGGAGTTATTCAAGAGGAGATGAAGTGCAGCACTCAGGAGGAAGAGGAGGAGAGAGAGATAAGAGGAATGGACTCAAGTGTCCTGATGGAAATTCAGAACAGCGAGGGAGGAGACGGCGAAAGAGAAACAATTCACAGGAAATATTATCCTGTCCTCCTTCCTCTGACGTCTCTCTTTCAATCTCAGCGTCTGTAGAAAAATGCTGAGCAGGCGCTCTGCAGACTGCTGAGTGTGTTTCCTGTGTGTGTGTGTGTGTGTGTGTAGCATATTGTCGTCTAGTCTTTCAGATACTTTCAGTTTGGATATACAATCCTGACAGTTGATAACACTGCAGTTATTCTGTCTTTTATTTTTATTTCATCACTCTGTCTTTTGTTTTTTCGCAGGGCCAAGTTGGGGATGCCGCAGTTTTTGAGTTCGGAAGCTCAGAGTCTCCTCAGGAACCTTTTCAAACGCAACCCTTCCAACAGATTAGGTAAAACTTCCAGAACAACACACAAAAAGCAAATAAATAAATAAAAAACAGCCCACAACAAACACAAAAAAAGGTCGCCACAGCAGGAAATGACTGTCCACTCATGCCTGAAAGATTGTTATCTGAGAAAGTATCACTGTTTCGAGGGCTGTAACTAATAATTATTTGTATTATTTTGAAGATTAACACATTAAGTGTTTAGTCTATAAATGTCAAAAAATGTGAAAAAGGCTCATCACAATTTTCCAAAACCAAAAGTGATGTCTTCTTTTTGTATATTTTGTCCAAAATCCCCCAAAACTCTTCATTAATTATCAAGAAAAGCAGCAAATCCTCACATTTAAAGGGTGAATCCACCAATTTTACACATTAAGGTGTGTTTACAGGTGTTGGAGACGACTGCATATGTGATAAAAGTAGTCCCAGAAGGAGAGACGAGTCGGTGTCCACAACTTTACATTTGTCGCAAATAGCTATTAAGTCTAAAAAAACTGAAGGTGATTCATGACTTCAGACTGGACCAGCTGGAGGGAAAACCTTCAACCATGAAGCATTTCACAACACAACAGTCCAATATCCAGAGATTAACACGCAAGCAGAACATCATGTACAAATCATGTCAAACAACAAGTCTGCAGATATTTATATTTATCTTATTGTGAACAAATCCCGTGAAAAGACCCAAACTAACAGTGATTGTATCTCCAAACAAATACTGTGTGTGTGTATCTTCTCCCTCTGGGCCATGGAGATCCAAAAATTATTAAAAACACATCAATGAGCCACACGGTTGTAGTTTATTTTGACTCAACCCCGCACACACACACACAGACACACACACACCGTCCTGCTGCCGCTAATACTCACTAGAGCACCAAATGGGGATTAATCCGCCGCTGAAAATAGTCCCAAAATAAGCACTATTTCCTCCTGTTTTAGCGAATGATCTGGCCCGTTTTAAAAGTGAATTAATATATTTTTGAGGTGTTTTTAAAGATTAAGTGGAGTTTGATCTGGTGGGCATCAAACAGCGATGACTGGACTGACGGCTCGCGTTGTGTTTATTTGCAGGAGCCGGACCAGACGGCGTGGAGGAGATCAAGAGGCATCAGTTCTTCAGCACCATCGACTGGAATGTCAGTGTCTCCGTTAAATGAATAAAACATAATATTGCTTTATTATTCTGTCTTTAACTCCGTGCCTTTGACTGAGTTTTCTAACATTTCCTCGTCTCTGTAGAAACTCTTCCGCAGAGAGATCCCCCCTCCCTTCAAACCCGCCGCAGGACGACCTGACGACACTTTCTATTTTGATCCAGAGTTCACAGCGAAAACACCCAGAGGTACCGACTGTCGCTCCACCTCCTCCTCCCCCGTCTTTCTCTTCCTTCACACACCTCCGAGCTGAACTACATTCTGAATAAAAGCCGATTGTGTCGAGCGGCGAGGTTCAACAGCTGTTTCTGTTTGTGTCTCAGACTCTCCGGGGGTTCCTCCCAGTGCCAACGCCCATCAGCTGTTCAGAGGATTCAGTTTTGTGGCCATAACGGAAGAGGACACACAACCACTACCCAATACTATTGTTCAGGTACACACACACTTCCATACTGTCATTTATCACGACTCAGAGGCAGAAATCATCTGATTTAAAGAGTGAAACCTTAGTGGGTGGATCCAAGTATCCAGAGGTTTTTCAAAGTGAAAATATTCTCAGAATCTTCAAAACTAAAAAACTAAAAAAAATATTAACAACAACCTCAAAGTGTCAAAGATTTTTAGCTTGAAGCTGCGTTTCCACCAAAGAACTTTTATATACAAGAATGTGAAACCTCTGGAGGGACTTGTTTGTTTCCGCGTCAGAGACGAGGGTCTAAATTTTGTTCTGGAGACATTATCTTGTCCCCAAAAATGTCCCTGCTCAGGGGTTAGTTATTGCCAAAAGTACAGGAGAACCACATGGTTGGACATTTTGAAAAACCTGCAGCCACAAGCCAGTTTGTTTTTTGATCATCGTGATGTTGACACAAGTTGGAGTTACAGAAGGAAATAAATGTATCTGACGTGTAAAAACAGCTGTCGTAATGTAACTAATCAAAGATGTTTGCTGAGTCGGGTGCAGATCCAGACCTTCTGGAGGGATAAACATCAGATTCTGCTCTGATCCGGAGCCGTTTACCGACGGGAGGAGAGCTCAGAGATTAGTTTTGAATTTATGGGATTAAAAAGTGGATTTATCTTCACTCCTGTTTATCAACCTGACTGCAGCAGTGATCCAGAGGTGACCTGACTGGAGCTGGAGGGCAAATGGACTTTACTTCATGAACGTAACATTACAGACAGGAGAGAGAGAACCAGAACCAGAACCAGAGTCTCTGCTGAGTGCTGAGTGTAGTCAGAGGTTGACCTGAGTTCAAACACAACCAAACAAAGGTCTAGTGGTTTTTAGACATTTAAAATGTAGAAATCTTACATATAATGTCTTTAACTTCAGCCGACAAATCTTCACGGGTCTGTTAGTTCCTCGAGAAGTCGTTCCTGGGACTTAAACGTCCGTGTAATTATGGTGGAAACGCGGCTTTAAGAGTGTAGGAGCTTCAAAGAACGTACTTCTTTTGAACAACTCGCATTTCAAACAGTGTTGACTGTACCTCCTCCGTGATGTGGGGCAGGGAACCATCCCTAACAACACTCAGAGCCTTTTAGTGAAGCCGTATCTTTTTAAACTAAAGAAAACAGATGAGAGGGAGTGCCAGTCATTTAAGAGGCAGTCTCAACTATTTTCTGTAATGCACACATTTACCAGAGAAAAGCCTTCAAGGACGAGGACTAAGTGGTCGTATTGACAGAATGTACGTCTGGTAAACATCCCCACCTTTAATGAAGAGCAGCAGGGGTGGAGAGCTCGCTGCGTACCCATAAAAGGTAGTTTCCTTTCACTCTGCAAAGCATCAACGCTGCAGGGCATTATGGGCCGGCAGAAAGGAGACACATTAGGATTAAACGCAAGAGTGTGAGAAGATGAAAGACCAGAAACACCTCAGATTATATCAGTCGGGAACGTACCAGAGAGAACGTCAGGTGAACTGTTCTGCTGTCTTCATCCCCTGAATCAATGAGCATTATCATAAATACTTGTGTTACCGTTTGTGTCTTGGCTTTAGCAGCTGCACAGAAGCACATCCCAGTTTTCAGACACCTACGAGATTAAAGAAGACATCGGTGTCGGGTCCTACTCCATCTGTAAGCGCTGCCTACACAAAGGAACCGGCATGGAGTACGCAGTCAAGGTAAAAACACGACATCCAGAGTCGTGCAGCGTGACGTCTGTGTTTATCTTTCCCTCTACTCTACACGCTGTTTGTCCCTGTTACAGATCATCAACAAGGCCAAGAGAGACCCGACGGAGGAGGTGGAGATCCTGCTGAGATACGGGCAACATCCCAACATCATCACCCTGAAGGACGTGAGTCAAGCTTTTTGATTTAGCTTATCTAAGGTATTAAATTCTACCTTTATTAGTGTTAATAAAAATATAGATTAGTGAAGTTTATATCAAGTGTCATGTCTGTCAGGACATTTTAATGGGGATTGTATCTTCTGCCTTGATTTCTGTGATGTGATCCCCGAATATCTCCACTCGGTCGACCTGAATATCTGGTGGACAAAACAGTCGTGTTCCTGTTTGGATGCTGTTGGTTTCAGTTTGGTAGTTAGTCAGTTTCATTTTTCTGTGACTCATTCTTAATAAGAGTTATAAATACCGTCTTGCTGCTGGGTGAAAATGCCCTCACTTGAGTCACTTCCAGCAACTAAATACAATTAAAAACCTGCATTCATGTTTGTTTGTCTTCTGTTGCTTTTATAAAAAGCTGCTGGAGATTGTTCGGGATGATTCACCTCTTTGTTTAGATAAATACAGTGCTATGGTGGGACGTTATTCTAGTTTCAGTTTAGATCTCTCTTCTCTTCTCTTCTCTAAATCTGTTTTTATGTCCTTTCTACTTTTCAGTCTGAACATGTGCATCGTCTATGAGTTAGTTTGTATTGTAATGACTGACGCCTACATGCCCACAAAACTGTCTGTTAGATCCATAATTCTCACGCTGCATGTTTTATTTACTGACGATGGCACTGATATCTAAATTTAGCTGCTCTGAAGCCGTCGCACTGGTCTGAATGAGTAAAAGCGACTGAATAAGCCACTGAGTGACTAAATAAAGTGTTGTTTTCATGTGGTAGGTGTATGACGACGGCCGGTCGGTGTTCTTGGTGACGGAGCTGATGAAAGGAGGCGAGCTGCTCGACAAAATCCTGCGACAGAAGTTTTTCTCGGAGAGAGAAGCGAGCGCCGTCCTCTACACCATCACCAAGACGGTGGAGTACCTGCATGTACAGGGGGTACGTGTCCGTCCCTATAGCCTCCTGTCCTGAGGGCTGTTCTGGAATAAAGTCCAGAATATATGAACAAATGTCGTGATCTTGATTAAGCGGACCTGCGGATGTTTGAAGGGAGAGTTTATGCTGAAAATGTTTGAGTCCGTAAACACCTGGATAAACCTTTTCTGTCGTGTTTGCAGGTGGTGCACAGAGACCTGAAGCCCAGTAACATCCTCTACGTGGACGAGAGCGGGAACGCCGAGTCCATCAGGATCTGCGACTTTGGTTTCGCCAAACAGCTGAGAGCAGAGAACGGCCTGCTCATGACGCCGTGTTACACCGCCAACTTCGTCGCACCCGAGGTACCTCAGTGTTCATTTTTCATTTGATCCACTGAGATGTTTTTATCTTCTGACCCGACTTTGATAGCATCATCAGAGCAACCTGAGAAAACACAAGCAAATAAAGTTGGTGTGTCACAGTTTGATTCCCAAATCTAATCAAATCATGACCTTAAAGTAGGAAGTCAGATCAAGGTTTTGTGTACTTGCAGCCTTTCTTCTTAATGCTGCCTGTGTTTTGTCTAATTGTTGGGGATGTTTCCTCGAGCAGCAGTGTATTGAGCTCTCAGGGCCACCGTAATTTTCAGTCGTTACTCCCGTTTGTCTGAGTCTCTCGTCTGTGATCGTCTTGATTTATGTAACTAAACAAAAACAAGCCAACACCAAACACTGCGGACGACTAAAGACCAAATGACAGTGAATGATCACTGTCTGAAGAAACGTTTACACACACAAGTACACAGCTGTCAAGTCTTAATGTATGCATGAAAGATATAAACTACATCGTTCAGAAGGTGTTGAAGCTCTTTATTACAGAACAGATGTTTATATATATGAGCTGTTAACATGAAACTGGTGTTGTGTGTGTTTCTGGCAGGTGTTGAAGAAGCAGGGTTATGATGCAGCCTGTGACATCTGGAGTCTGGGAGTCCTGCTCTACACGATGCTGACAGGGTGGGTGTTAATGTAATGTTAAAAGAGACGTTAAAATAATCTCTCTTCATGAGAAATCTGACTACAACGCTCACTTATCTAAATATAAATACTAGAAATCAAACTCTCTCCGTCCGTCTCCAGTTTCACTCCCTTCGCTAACGGTCCTGAGGACACGCCGGAGGAGATTTTGGCTCGAATCGGCAGCGGGAAGTTCTCGCTCACTGGAGGATACTGGAACTCTGTGTCGACTGAGGCCAAGGTGAGGATCTGCTCTCAGGTCATCACAATATAGTCGTGGATGTACTTTAAGGAACACATCAGAAAACATCCAGAAATGTTTTGTGGACTACGAAACTGGAGGGAGCAGATGAGTTTTCACCAAACAGTTTTGGGTGAATTGTTCCTTTAAAGCATCCAATGTACAACATCCATTTAAATTTTTGTCCTCTGAGTCTCGTCTCTTCCTGTCGTCATGCTCTTCGACCCTGAGCTCACGTGTGACCTCTGACCCCCTCAGGATCTGGTGTCTAAGATGCTGCACGTCGACCCTCACCGGCGGCTGACGGCAGGTCAGGTCCTCCGACACCCCTGGGTGACGCACAGAGACCAGCTGCCCAAATACACCCTCAACAGACAGGACGCGCCTCACCTGGTCAAGGTGACACACGCACACACACACACACACACACACAAACACGCGTACGAATCAGATTTGTCCGATCATTACAGCATCTGTTGCCATGGGAACGACGCAGTAACATTTGCGTGTGCTGCCTGACTGACAGCCAGCTCGCAGCAGGCACAAATCCTCCGTGCACATTAAAATGATTTCATAATGACAGCGTGCGGACGAGTGTGAAGGAGGAGAATAATTAGTGCTGCAGAGACGCATCACAGCCAGCAGCAAGTTACATTACATCACTGCTAATCATTACCACGTGCAGCGCTGATTCACTGATTCACTGATTGATCACTTTGACTCTCTGTCTCCTCCAGGGTGCGATGGCCGCCACCTACTCCGCCCTGAACAGGAACGTCCCTCCGATCCTGGAGCCGGTGGGCTGCTCCACTCTGGCCCAGCGGCGGGGGATGAAGAAGATCACCTCCACCGCTCTGTGACCTTTAACCCCTTCAGCCCTCCTCAATCTGACCTCTATCTGACCTCCGCCGGACCCTCGCTCCCACCCCTTCCTCCTCCGGTGGGACAGACTACTGATGGACCCAAGAACCGCTAACGCCAAATAGGAAACACGGAGACCACCACCACCCCCCCGCCGTCCCTGCACCTTAACGGACTCTTCTGATTGGATCTCGTGGCGGCTTACTTCTCAGCTTTAGCATCACCGATCGACGGCCGGACTGAGCTGTCACGGAAACCTGCCGACTCTTCCCCCCCCCCCCACCGCGGAGGCCGAGTCCTCCCCGCGGCGTCTTTTGCTTTGGACAATCAGCGCCGCCTTGAGTCCGAGCGCGCGTCAGGAAAATGAAAGTACTGTATTTATTTACTTCAAACGGGAAATCTGAACATAGGAACACGGTAATCTAATGTATGCATTTAAAGAGCTAGGATCATTGTCATTATACTGTCGTCATGGTTCTGCGTAGCTGTAGGTCCGCTATTTAAACCTCAAGTAGCCTCTGAGATGACGGCGTCTGCAGAGAAGGACAGCAGGCGTGAAGCGGGTTCAGACTGCTCCGAAGATTTACCTGCAGAATGACAGAAATCAGGACTTTAACAGAAGCATTTACTCAAACTGCAGTTCTGACGATGTTTTTGGGATCTCAGGAGCAGGAGTTTCTACATTTCACACTTCCAGGATCCAGTATTTTACCTTTCAGGTGCAAAACACACAGAACAAAAAGGAAACCGGCTCGTCTTTGACTTAACTCCCAAAATCAAGTGTTGGTCCAAGAGTCGACTTACGAATCGAGCAGTCTATGTCAAGAACTTGAATTAATATTAGTCATGAAATCAAGCTGGTTTGACATCAACAAATCCCATCAAAAGACCAAAACCAACACTCGCTCTCAGCTCCGCTCTCACTGGTTCTTCTTGAATAAGTAAATCTTAAAAACGCCTAAAAAACATGTTGTTTTATTTTTAAAAAACAGGCCAAATGATTCCTTAAACAGGAGGAAACGGGACTATTTTCAGCGACACAAGAAGGTGAATCAGTGTTGGTTTTAGTCTTTTCATGGGATGAGTTGACAAAGTCCAGATATTTCCATCTGAAGGGTGAGAGGTTTATTTATCACTGAAACAAGTCAGAAAATGAGAATTTGAGCACATAAATGAACAGAGAGAAGCAGATTTCTGCCTTTATATTAGATTTAGTTTGTTTTTAAAGCTGCACAAGGCAAGTTTGCATTTTGTGGCGCCCTCTGGTGGTTGTGTATGAAGCACTTCTATCCACAAACTTCATGGCGAGATTACTGGGGGAAACAATTATAAGTGACAGCTTGAAAAGTATTACACACCGGCAGCTCTTTCAAGGCTTTAGAAGCGTTAGCTGAGTGAGCTAAGCAATAATAATAGTGTTAATATTCACAGGATTAAGTTGGTAAATGAGTCTGATGTCTTCAGGCAGATACGACGTACCGATCGCTGTAAGAAAGACGATCAGCGTCCCATAATTCACACAAGGCATCATGGGAGCTATTGAAAAGGTAGATTACACGATGCAAAGTGAAGGCAGTGAGCTGATTGTAAAAATAACATGTTACTGTCTAATCTAACAGATTTCACTCCAGTATCTTAAAGAAACAGGGAGGACTTGTCCTTTAACACTTCAGCACTTTTCTGCAAAAAAACCAAAAACTTTTCTTTTCAGTCTATTTTATATTCTGTCGAGTAGCTCAGTCTATTCATTTGATTTGACTATTTGTTGAATATTTGATAATCTGAAGCAACTAAAGCTTTCAGATCAATGTAGTGGAGCAAAAAGTCCAATATTTGCTACAAAAATGTAACAGTAGGATTATTATGTGGCAGAAAAGGAAATAATCTCGAATCTAAAGTATCTTTGAGGCTGATGAGACGATAATTTTGGTGTATTTAATGTGGAAATCTTGCCTTGTGCAGCTTTAAGACGTAAATTGAAACAGAAGTGTCTTTAACTGGAGCAACAAACACAAGAGGACATGTGGGCGTGTTCTCCTGTAAACAAGGTGACCTGGAGGACAACATGTCGGTGAAACGTTGGATACTTCCTGTTTGACCCGGGATCAGCCTCTGACCTTCTTCTGTTGGAGCCGACCGATCATCTCTATGTGCAGCAGACAGGAGCTGAACTGTAAATATATATACATGTCGAGCAACTCAGGTTTCTACGAATCAACACAATGCATTTTTATATGTCCATCCGGGGAGAGATGTACACAACAAGCACACAGAGCGATGGGAGGCGAGCGGCACACGAGGAGGCGTTTATCACCTGTCCTTCGCAGAAAAAAGTCTCTTTTAATGTGTTTAAAACGTCGAGCTCTTCCTGAAGCATCGTTTCGTGTAACGATCGTGTTTGTGATGAAGATCTTCTGTCAGCAAAAACCTTTAAAAGAAAAAAAAGTGTAGCAGCAAAAAAGCGCTCTGGGTTCATTTCCAAACATTCCAGTTGTACCCAGGCTTCAACTCTACCGTCCGCCATCGTGGAGGTTCACCAGAGACGACATCAAAGTTCACCCAAATTACAAAGATTACTCGACACGTGTATTATTGCAAGTTAATGTCAAAATCAAATCAGCAGAGGAAGCTCTTTTACTTGAGTAAAAGCACCACAACAATGTTAAAATACCACAATAAAAGCACTGCATTCAAAGACCTACTCGAGGTGAAACACTGATTTTTCATGCACTGGTTAATTTTAACATTTTGGGCTATTTAAAAGTCCAAAAATACAAATGTTCTGCTCTGGAAGTTTGTGCAATGAAAGCGCATATTAACACAAAAAAGCAGACGACTTGTATTATAAAAATAATTGTCTTAATGTCGGGAAACTGTCAGAATTATTAAAAAAATGACGGCGATTCAGCGACGAAAGTCTGGGTTTAAAGTTCTTCTGTAGTTTGGGTGAACTGTACCTTTTAATTACAAGGATATAAGATATGGCCAGAATTTCAGAAACAACAGCGTCAGAGATGTCTGCTGAAGTTAGCATGCTAACCAGCTAGCTGACTGTCCCGTCTCATAATACAGCTTTAGTATTACAGCCCACAGAGTTCATCACTTAGTGTAACAAACAATGAACAACACAAACTCACAAAATGTCAAGAAAGGAATTATTTTCACTCCTGGTTTCTTTACCGAAGTAAAGATGTGTCGGGGGGCCACTTAGCTCCACGGCTAACTGAGCTAACTAGTAGCCAAAGACAGCTGAGCAGCAGTTAGCGGTTATGCTGCCTCCTTTTGAATTCTGGCCACTTCTTCTTTGTTATGGTTTTAGACACGGCCTCCAACATGGCCGTCAGAGGCCGTCGGAGGCCGTCGGAGGCCGTCGGCGGCCGTCGGAGGCCGTCTGAGGCCGTCGGAGCGTATTAAAGCCCTCTGCTGTTGCTTCAGTGTTCAGGATCTCATCCTGTTCGTGTGTGTGTGCCTCCTCTCACCTGTCGACAATCAGCGAGCACTAAGAAAAACATAAATCCTGCATCTGTTAGTCAGACTGTAAACCCTGATGTGAATGATTGTTTCCTCTGAATGTCTGTCAACATAAAGGGATTTACTGCTCCGGGACTAAAGTTAGATTTTGTTTTATATATAATATGAAATATATAAATGTCTTTCGATGTACAGCTCTGGGATAAAGGAATGTAAAAGGAATGATTTGTTTCTTTTTCTGTAACAGGGGAATAGCTTTCTTCCTCCTCCTCCTCCTCCTCCTCTTCCTCTTCTATCTGACCCTGTCAGACGCATTCAGCCCTGCTGCTACCAGCTCTCTGTTTTTGTACCTGCAGTGAGAGTTGGACTTTCTATTAAAAATAATAAAAAGGTTAATCAGCTAATAAACACATGACGACGGCTCTGATTGAACATTTTGGTTCGTAGCAGCTCATTTAGTTTCTTTACAACGTTAAGATTTCTGCACGCAAAATATAAAAGTTTATAAAATATGATTCCAGCTTCACTAACGGGAAGATTTGCAGCTTTTCCTTTGAATTATTTTTAATAATTTGAATGTTTTTGTGATAATGTTGAGGTTTGGACGAAACAAACATTTATACAAACCAAATGATGAATAAATGAATGTAGAAAATAATCAGCAGATGAATCCAGAATGAAATGAACAGTCAAATCCTGCTTTTCCATTAACGACTGAGTCACAATCATCTAAACATATCACATATAACAGTGTGACAGTCACAGGGGACTGTGTTCTTACAGGCAGTATGAAAACTTTTACTTCAGTAAACGATCTGAATATTTCTTCCACCTCAGGTCGACTCGCGGCTCCTGAGTCAGGTCCGATTTATTTCATGACTTTGAAACAGACCATCGCATCAATTCACAGGTAAGAAAACAGTGAAGCCTCGAGGCGACACAGCGAATACGTTCAAGTATTTATAGAGGCCCATCACTGCCAGTGTAAGGGAAAAAAATCAGGAAATAAATGTTCAATATTCACATGGTAAGTCATAATTATGAGTTAAAAATGTAAAATTATGAAATGAAGTCATAATTGTGAGTTTAAAAAAGTGGAATTATGAGATAAAAACTGGAATTATGAAATAAAAGTCATAGGTATGAGTTAAAAATGTAAAATTATTGGATAAAAAGTCAGGTGTGCCTTAAATATTGTAATTATGAAATACAAAAGTCATAAGTATGTGTTAAAAAATTGGAATTATGAGACAAGAACTCAGGTTTGAGTTAAAAAAAAGTGGAATTATGAAATAAGTCATAAGTATGAGTTAGAAATGTAAAATTATGGGATAAAAAGTCATGTAAGAGTTTAAAAATGCAGAATTATTTGGAAAAAGTCTGTAAAAAAATTGGAATAAAAAGGTAGAATGAGATAAATTTGGACTTTTAATCACATTATTTCTCATTAATGACTTCATCTCATACTTGTTACATCAAAATATGTTTTTCATCGAGCTCAGTTTTCATCTGTCTTTTCACTAACTGGCAGAAATGGGCTTCCATTGATAAAACATATAATAAATATATAATAATGACAGTTTAAATCCAGTGTCATGACTCTGGGGATCCTGTGAGTTTTCATGTTGCGCCATCATCTGGTCAAAATGTGAGTAAAACTCTTCGGACGTTCAGTTTAGTGCAGATCAACAAATGTGAGTAAGCTGACAAACTAAAGTAAGAATAATAAACACCAGCGTGTGTTTAGCATTTAGCTCAGAACGCTTATTTTCAGAAGATAAAATAACACAATGCTCCACAAATCAGTGGCGTTTCCCTTTAATGATGTCAGAGAATAAAAAAACAGACACAGGAAAATGTTGCAGATTAATTGATACAAAGAATTAAAAAAACAAAAAAACATGACAAACATTTAATTCCAGATATATTTTCATCTCAAACATAAAAAAAACAACAAAGGACATTTAATCTCAGCGTTTCTGCACCAAACTCTGTTGATATTTTAGGGATTTTAGCACCTTTAACACTCGTTTCTTCATCCAAACGATCATGAATCATGTTTGCTTTTATATTTTATTATTTTACGACCTCGACAGAATAAAAACAACAAAAAAACAGCTATTTCTTTACAACATAAAAATGTTTTGATTCATGAACAAGTCGAACCATCTCAGTATTTAAAATCAACATTTTGGGCTCAAACAGGCTCCGTGTGATAAATCTGGCTGTTAATATGATGCAGAGTTCAGTCAAACAATCAGTCAACGAGGACAAACGACGATTTAAAGGATAATAAAGAAACATTTTTGATTTCTGTTCCACAAAACTGACCACAGTAATAAACTGTAAATAATAAAATGAGGTGTTTTAAATTATTTGTTTCGAGGCAAAACATTTCTCTTAATTGATTGAAATAAACTCAACCACTAATAAACTATCTATCAATTCATTTTCTGGTTAATTAATAGATTTTTTTTAGCCTTTAAATGTTAAAATCTTCAAACTTTTGGTGTTTTCACTTTATAAATCATTAAAGATGATTAAAAACATATTTTAAATGTAGCTGATTCATTTACTGTTGAGCCAAATTATCGATTCACTTCACTTTTCTACATCATTTTCACATTTTCATGATTTTTAAATGGATAAAATTTGACAGAACAGTCAGTTTAGCAGCTGATCTGGAGCTTTCGATCACATCACATGAGCTTCATCAGTAGATGGTTTGACTCAGCGTCATCAGGTTGCTGAGAGGAGCTGATATTTTCTTCACCCTGAGCACTTTGAGTCCACCTGCTGGAGAAGACGGTGTGGTACGATCGAAAGCTCCCGAACAGATTCAACGCTCTTAAGACACGACGGGAAGTTAAAGTTGAGTCTTTTTGTAGTGACGACATTTTCGTGGATTCTGGTGTTTTTCTAGAAGGAAACGACCTGAATCATTCTGTGTTTTTACACTTTACCGACAGAAACAGACAGAAACATGATTCAGTTCAGCCGGCAGAAACCTTTTTCTGAGATCCATCACGATGATCATGTGTCACCGTTTCTTTTTGTTCCTTCAGCTTTTTAAAAATATATAACATGTAAACTTTCTGCATTAAAATGTTTAAAAATGACCCAGAGAAATCCTCAAGTTTACTCAGGGTGACGGTGCGCTTCATCTGGTTGCCTGTCGCTAAAACTTCCAGGAGAGTCACGAATAAAACTTTTAAAAAAAGAACCTCATTCATGAAGATTTCTGCTGGCGATCAACCGAGCCAGATCTGGAGGAGAGTCAGGTGTAGATCCGGACCGTCTGGAGGAATAAACACCTGGAGTCTCATCAGGTTCTGCTCTGATCCGACGGGAGGAGAGCTCAGAGTTACTTTGTAACGTGGGATTAAAAAGTGGATTTATCTTCACTCCTGTTTATCAGCCTGACTGCAGCAGTGATCTGGAGGTGTTTCTGTTCTGTAATGTCGACTGCTGACTGGAGCTGGAGGGGAAATGGACTTTACTTCATGAATGTAATGTTACAGAGAAGAGACAGAGAACCAGAACCAGAACCAGAGTCTCTGCTGGGTGCTGACTTCACTCAGAGCTTCACCTAAATTGGACTTCTGACTGTTTTGGGGTGATTAATCTATCTGATATGACTCAGATACAAATGTTCAAGTTTTCTTCACATTATGTTTCGTCTCGTTCTCTGACTTCCTTCCTCTCTGACTCTCTCCTAGATGTTTTAACGACAGGTGACCAGATGAAACACGCCGTCACTCTGAGGAAACTTGTGGATTTCTCTGGTTCGAACATTGTTGGAAACACTTGAGATAATTTAGGACACAACTCGACAAAGTTATATAACAAACGTTTAGTTGTTTTCAGACATTTTAATGCAGAATTCTCACACATATCTGTAAATGAACATGTGATGATAGAAAACTTGCAGAAAATGAATCAGGAGCTTTGTGGTTTAAAAAAACATCGACGGCAGGATAAAAAACAGAAAACAAAGACACTAAAGGTCGGATAAAGAAGGCGACGCGTTCACTGTGATGGATTACTCTCGTAAAAGTTCATTTTCACAGCTCCCTGAAAATATGCGATCGTTAAACTGAAAAGCTGAGTTGTGCTTTGGAAAATGTCAGCAGTGAAGCAGTAAAACAGGAATAAATCAGACTTTCATGTGTACATTTACATATCAAACACTTGTGGAGCCAGTTAATACTTTAATATTCATACTGGGATCATCACTTCATTCCTCTCTGTTGGACGAAACCTGCAGCTGTTCAGTGAAGAAACAAAGCGTGTGGACAGGAAGTGTTTGAGTCAATCTGCACACAAACGTCACTTAAATGATCCGATCTCTCTCAGTGTGCTGCGAAGGATTTACTGTAACTGGAATAACTCATGAGTAATACAGAATATACAGTATTTACACACACATGCACCGACAGCATCAACACTGTGCACGACTGAGGGATTCAATGAAAACGCTTTCTTTTACAACCTGAGTCGTATTTACAGTAGAGCAGAAACAGGAAATTGATTCAGTCATTAAAGTTCTCAGCTTTATATTAATGTAAACTGAATATCGGATGCTTGGTTGAACAAAACAAAACATCTGAGGATGTCACAAGAAACTTTAATGGGCATTTTCTTCTTATTTTTAAACATTTTAACGATTAATCCAAAACATAATCACAGATCAGTCCTGATTAAATTGTTTTTGCCGTCTTTTCTATCAGTTCTGAGTCTTTAATGAGCAGCTTCACTGCAGAGACAAAGGAGAAACGCTCACATAGCTGAAGTCATTTCATGGTTTTTTGGTTAAATTCACTTGTTTTAACGTGTTTGAGGACTAAAGATCCTGAACGTTGCTCATGAGCACGGTTTAAGTTGTGAGTCCTGCAGTAAAATAAGCACAAAGAAATGATCTCACATTTTTTATGCTGCAGGTTTGTTTAATCTGTTTTAACAAAATCTTACATCTGTTTTCCTGTGATAACGAGTTATTTATGCCTTTATCGCTGAATAACGAGCGCCGTCTTCCTCAGATACCGAGATGGTTTTTTCTCTAGATCTCGACAACACAAGCTTTATTTTCCGAGATAACAAAAAGGTCGTTCCCTCTTATTCCTTAAAGCCTCATGTTTCAGAGATCAGCAGCAGCAAACCAGCACGAACACATGGCATCTTCAGTGTAGCAACTGATTAAAGTCGGACTAAATAGCACCAATTATTAAAGGCAAGAAATCATAAAAAGGTCCATGTGTTCGGCTTTGAAGCTCCAAAAACTCACCCACAGAGCAGCGTGCGTCATGATCTCGTTATCTCCTGATACTGACATTAAAAACTCGTGATCTAAAAAAAAAAGTAGCTCGTTATCACAGAAAACAGAGGAAACTATATGTTCGACCGATGAACCGAAGCTCAGGTCTTCCTGCACGCCTCGAGACAGCCAATCACCAGCACCATTAGATCCTGGATCAACATCCACGCTGACGCTGACAAGACGAACTCCTGTGGTATCGGAAGACAAGACACTTTCCGATACTCGACAGTCTCGCTGCAATTCGTCACAATTCAAGCGGGATCAAAAGAGTTCATCTGAAATAAACCGACTGCCTGTTTCTGCCTCAAACGCATTCAGAAACATGTTTTAGTGGACAGTGAAGAGATGATGGACGTGAACTTGTCACCATATTGTTTCTGTACTGTAAAACTGGAGGCTCGATCGTGTTCGTCGTCTCCTACAATGTTTTCAGACACATGTTAGTGTAACATTTAGCTGGAAGACCGTATTGTTTGTCACCAGCTGGCTGCTTCACTGTTTCCTGTTTCAAAATGGACTCGCACCCCATCAGCTCGAGTGTTGATTGGTCTGGTGCAGTGCATTCTGGTTGTTGTAGTTTTTCTACCTTTTTTAGGAAAAGGGAACACCACTGTCCTTTACCTCTGTTTTATTTGCGTTTGTAGCACCGATTACATTGTTTTTTCATGTCTCTCTAAGACATATTGTGGTAAGTAGTGAGCTTTAAGGTGCCAGGAGAAGGTCGCTTAGCTTCAGGACCCACATCAGACGCCTTCTGGTGGCTGGATTCAGTAAACTGGTTTACTTCTGTCGTCATTTTCAGCTGCAACTGTTACGTCTAAAGATAAATGGTTCAACACAATGCTGCTTATGTCATGCGCTGTGTTGCACTGCTAGCGTCTTTGATAAACCAAATTTAGCAAACAGATGCTACTGCGAGTTTGAGGTAAACTCCAGCTGGAGGTTGTTTCAGTCTGTGGCCCGACAGGTAAATTAGGTCTCCAGCCAACGTTAGTGATGTTAGTGATGTTAGATGTATACACTTTGAAATAATATCATAAAAAAAGAAAATGTAATGGTATGCATGATGCAGGGGCGACTGTAAACAAACATCATGATTGGTTCTTTTCCTTTAAATGAAGCTGCTGAGAAAACAAACATCCAATCAGCTTGAAGACGCAGGTTGTGAAAACAATGTGATTTTCCTTCAATTCCTCGTTGACAAAACTGTGTTTACTGGACACACGGCGCTGGCGGATGCTGCAGGTAGACGTCTCCGCCACATGGCACAAGTTTAAAACAAGAGTGTGATCACGAGAAAAAGTTCCTAAATTTGATGAAAAACAAACAATAGTGTTCAAAGTTCAGTTCAGTTTACTCAAAGATGCATAAACGTCAGACATCGTTCTGACGAAGAGGAGGTCGCTGAGCTGCTGCTGCTGCTGCTTTAGTCTAAAAACTCAGAATTCATCTGAAAGACCAAACGTGTCAGAAGTCAGAGTCGTCTGTGGCGGAGTTATCGGCGACAGCTGGGACTTCGGGCGTCGGCAGGTGGTTTCCGGCAGACGCCTCCTGCTGCTTCTGCTTCTTGTTGTGGTTTTTGATGTGAACGCTCAGCCCCCTCTCAGTCATCTCATAGATCTGACACTTGCCGCAGAAGTAGGGCGACTTGCCGACGTGCCTGAACTGATCGGCCAGGTACGACACGAGCGACCTGAAGCCTTTGTTACAGATGTCGCAGCGCGGGATGACGCCCGGGTGCTCCTTCTCCAGGTGTGCCTTCAGACCCATCTTCGACCCTTTGTACGCCCCCTTCTCCGCCTCCGTTCCGTTTTCAGTCTCCGCCTGGCAGAGGTGGCAGGTGAACACCGCCTCCTGGTTGGCGTGGCGTTTTGTGTGTGCGTCCAGTTCGATCTGAGAGCGAACCCTCTGGTGGCACGACGTGCAGAAGAACGTCTTCTTCTCCACCATGAGGTGCATTTGTTTTAAATGCACAGCCAGACCGGAGCCTCTCTTGAAGAGCCGGCCGGGCGGAGGGCACAGTGTGCACATCAGTCCTTTACCTGCGCCTGAATTCATTTCCATCACGTCGCTGTAGTTCTCTCCGAGCTCTAACACGCTCTTGTTGCTGATGACCTCCTCCTTTCTGACCTCCTCCTTTTTGACCTCCTCCTCTGAGATCAGCTTCCTCTTCTGCGGCAGCTGTTGCCGCGGCCTCTGTGGCCTCGACAGTTTGGACATCACAGGTAGAGGAGGTCTGGCGCCGTCGTTGACCCCAGGATGTCTGTCTGCTGGCTTTTTGGCCGGGAGCGGTCGATCCACAGACATGGTGAACTGGTAGCTCTCTCCCTCCTCTTCAGGATTTGAATACTCGATGACAAACACACTGTCTTCCTCTTCCTCTACCTCGTCCTCGCCAGGCACCGAGTACTCCATGTCGTAGTACTCTGCAAACTCGTCTTTACCCTTCCCCACGTCATGAGACTGCTCCTCTGCAATGTGTGTGTCGTCTATTCTCACCACTGTGATCTGGTCCATCCCACCTGCGCCGTCCCAGTTTCCATTTCCTGACACCACCGAGGACGACGTCGCTTTCACCGCAGCAGCGCCTCCGACCGCCAGGTTTCCAGAAGACGTCTAACGAGAGAGAAACGGAGGTTCAGGTTCTCAGCCGCCACATTGATTCACATCAGAGGTGTCATGATTTTGATTCTTCATTTTTAAAAAACACTCAAAATGAGCTACAATGTCGCCCATGTGCACAACAACACTTGTTAGCTTAGCATTAGCCTTCAGCTGCACTTCCAGACTTTTATCCTATATGATGAAGAGATCCTTTATTGATTTGTTTGTTAAGAGGGTTCACTCTGGACAGATTTGAGAAACTGAAATTGAATTTCTCTATTTGTACAAAGTTCTCAGACGTCACAAAACCTGACCTTTACCTCTGGGACATTACAAGGCACCTTTCCACTACTTTCTGACATGTCACAGACCAAGAAATGACAAATTATTAAAAGATTAACTGATGAGTCCTGCAGTGTTTTTCACTGGTGTTTCCTCTGATCTGTTTTACAGATCTAAATGATCTTTCTTTGATACCGGACGATAGCAGCTCCAGTAGCACATGCATTCATATATAAAACACAAAACAGAAAGTGCTACATTCAAATTTATCCATTAATAAATGGCTAAGATGTTTTAATTCAAATCCTGCAAATCATTTTTGCTCTGTTCCTTCCTCTCTGTGTATTTCTGTCTACCTGAAGTGATTCATTTCATCTTCTGCTACTGTTGTTTTTGCCTTTAATTGAACGCACTAACGACAAAACAATCTGTGACTCAAACGCACATGTTTAAGGTAAATATTATGATGCCGACCCGTTTTAACACGTGTAATGTTCTGTTGTATCAGGTCCAGAGAGGAGCAGCGTCACTACTGAACGGGTTTCTCTGGTAAATAAACGCTGACCGACACTCACCGCGGTCCTGCTGCTGGAGGCGGCCATCACAGCCGAACCTCGTTGACCAGGTTAGCTCGGAACACTGCGGCTAGCTTAGCAACACTGCGGCTAGCTTAGCAACACTGCAGCTAGCTTAGCAACACGGCGGCTAGCTTAGCAACACTGCGGCTAGCTTAGCAACACTGCGGCTAGCTTAGCAACACGGCGGCTAGCTTAGCAACACGGCAGCTAGCTTAGCAACACGGCGGCTAGCTTAGCAACACTGCGGCTAGCTTAGCAACACTGCGGCTAGCTTAGCAACACTGCGGCTAGCTTAGCAACACGGCGGCTAGCTTAGCAACACGGCAGCTAGCTTAGCAACACGGCGGCTAGCTTAGCAACACGGCAGCTAGCTAACGTGCAGACTCGCAAGTTCCTGGCGAAAATCTACCGCGTTACTATTTAACCTCGGCTGTTTGGCGGGAGAAGCACGCAGCTGAAACACGCATCTAAAGGTTCCGAGGGAGGAGAGAGTGGATCGGGGCTCGGTGCGGGAGCGAAACTCCACTTCAGGAGCGCTGCTGAAACCAAAATGTCTATTTTCTTTCTGGGGAATTAAAAGCATGAGCGGCGCGGCGCGGGGGCAGCGCGCCCCCTGGTGGCGCGGAGGTATTACAGCGCTGCACTCAGTCTGGGAAACAACTGGGAGCTCAGCTGTGTGCAGAGGCGGACCCTGCCACCTTTATAGCTTCAAACGCTGTTTTGGGGGACTTATTTTCCTCTGAGAACAGATCATAAAAAAAATACTTATGTCTGAGTTTGTATTATTACCTCATTAATAATGTGAATATTAAATTTCTGAGGTTGCATTTCTTCTCCAGAACTACATACTGTCCCTTTAATGCCTAATGTCACTGGGTCGGATTAAGATTCAAGCAGGTTGGATAAGTCATAAAATAAATACTATTCAGAGGAGTCTGAGGAGAGAAGCAGCTCTGTAGCACTGAGGTGAAGTTAGTTTTAGGTCTGATAATGGACAGACAGTCACTCTGGACCCAGTGTTGCAGCAGCAGGACGGTTCGCTCACCTCCCAGAACCTCAGGCTGCGCTGGAGACTGACTTATGGACCATCAATCAATGACCCTACTGTCTGTTTGATTTACACGTAAAACATTACCAATCAAAGTAAGTGTGCTACATGAAATCAGTAGTTTTGTTTTGTTTTTTTAATCATAATTATCATTGATATCAAGTCAGCATGAAGGTGCTGCAGAATCATTTACCCCAGAATCAAAGAAGACTTCCCTTTAGAAGCTTTGCATGATATTTCCAGGTAAATACGAGTATTTAAAGGTAAATTTCTGCACTTTTCACCCCTTGAACCTTATTTTTCTCATGTTTTTTTTTTTTTAAATCCAGACTGACTCATGGAGACAACACTGGTCCAGCTACCGGGTCAATGAGTGCCCGGTCCTCGTTATGTCGTCACTCAGGTGAACGCAACACCTCCAGCTGGTGACGTTTACCTCCAGCCTGTCAGCCAGCTCCTTCACCCGGGGGACCGCGTACTTCTTCAGGAAGAAGTGCTTGGGGATGGGATGCCTCCTGCGGTGCGGCTGACAGTAGTCCTCCCGCTCGAAGTGATCGCTGCAGACGCGGTAGTCTGCGTGGCGCAGTGCGTGGACAGAGGCGTCAGTGTCCATTTGCAGCACACCGAGCCACTTCTTCAGCACGCTCCTGTTCCCCACCGGAAGTCTGTGGAAGCTCTGCGGAGTGTTTCTCGTCATCTTGTTGCCGCAGTTTGGGAAAATACACCCGCGAACCATTGTTTGTTTTTTTAAAACCCCTAGTTGACACTGAACTACACTTTCTGCACTCCTACAAACAAACATGTAGGACTACACCGATTTCTTCCTGCAACAACTCAACTCTCGTGAGACTTCACAGCGAGCTGGTTCTTCTTCTGTGGAGATTAATGGCGGATGGCAGCCATGTGTTCTCACTTAGCGCCACCTGCTGGACTGTACACACGTAGGGCGTTCAACAATTAAAACCTTGAAAACTACAATGTTCAGCCAAATTAATCCAAGTCAAGACATTTTCAATCATATAACACGGAATTTATTGTCTCAACGACAGATGGGGACATGGATACTAGGGTCCAGTATTAGTAGTACACAAAAGTCATACTTAAAAGTAAAGATATGGTGTTAAAAATATTCCTTTGGTAAAAGTGAAAGTCAAAATTTATTTTTAACCCGATTGGCTATAAAATAAAAACTAATTGGGAAAAAAGGACTTCGGCTCTGATGCAACTTGCAAAGTAACTAGTAACTAAATGTATCAATTAAATATACAATAGTATAAAGTAACAGAAAATGGAAACACTCAAGTAAAGTACAAGCACCTCAGAATTGTTCTTGAGTAAATGTACTTACCACCTACTTATCAACCTTCACTAACTTCATTTAAAATGGAAAATCGCCACTTTACCGAGTCTACTTTTACTTTACATACAGGACTTTTACTCATAATAGAGTATTTTAACTTTAAATAGCCTGCTCCTACTTTTTCTGAAGTATTTGTCCACTCGTTCCGCCACTAATGAGTTTAATTGTTTTCGTGGAGCCGCTCGTGGAGGACCTGCGCTATTGTCTCTGTCACAATCACTTGTTACAATAAAGCAACGGCGTTTTGAATGTGTCAGCGAGCGCATGCGCAAACCGGCGGACAGCAGTGACGATCGCTCGCTAGCTTCTCGCACTGTTCAGTCAATCTGGAGCCGCGCTTTCGCTGACTTATCTTAAACATTTCGTTGTTGAGCCGCGATTCGTTTTCTACCGAGCGGGACTAACGGGACCGAGGCGTGAAAGAATATGCCCAAAAATAAAGGTAAGAAAAAGGGAGGACGACGTTAACGTCTGTTTTTCAGTGTTGTTAATTGTCTTCGCGGTGTCGAGCCCGCCGCGAAGACACACGCAGTGAAAACGTGACACCGACCAGCTAACGCTAGTTAGCAACATCCATTAGAGTCGTTCACGCAGCCGTCAGCTGAGAGGAACTTAGTCTCTACACGGGAATCTGTCTGCGATAAGGATGGAGTTAGTTTAGTCCGGGTAAACTTGCTCAACACTTTGTCTCTGTTAGCCAGCTAGCTAACATATTAGGTAATGTAATTCCCTTGTTAGCTGACACAGCTAACTAGCTAGTTGCTGGTTAAACCGCACCCCGGTCCGGCCTGGACATCTGCGACTTTATTGCCCTGAAATTGATCACTAATAACCCCAGGTAACCCTGTACCAGGTTATAAAACTCATTCAAAGACCTTATTTAAGTATCCCTGAAAATGTTACATCTCTAGATTGTGACTTGATCAGCGCACTAGCAAGGTAAACTTAAACGTTAGCATAGTTGCTGTTCCTGTCATTTCTTATCTCCTGTAGTCGGGCAGAAAGCGGCCGATGGTGGCATTTAAATGGGTGTTGCGGTAATAATCGTTCACAGGCCGATGAGGAAGTGTGTCAGCTAGAAATGACACGAAGAGAAGTAGAACCAACTGGAACCAGGAGCTCACAAATGAATAGGACCCATAGTTACTAAGTGGGCAACATTAACTGAACTCTTTTTATTTATTGTGTCTGTTTTTAGGTAAAGGAGGAAAGAATCGGCGACGTGGAAAGAACGAGAATGAGTCTGAGAAGAGAGAGCTGGTGTTCAAAGAGGATGGACAGGGTGAGTTCTGGTTCTGGTGTTGGATGGAGGACGGATCCATCACTCGCTGTCTTTACTCTGGATGTGGAAAAAGTGTTGTAACACTCAACCACACAGAATGAACCTGTCTGAACAGGTCATCATGGGTCACCTGAGTAACACTGAAGAAACCAGCTGATGTGTCTGGCTCAGCCGATCAGTTGGCAACATTTCAATAGTGAATTAATAACAGAATTTAAGCAAATAAAGAGGGAAAAAAATCCCTGGTTCAAGCTGCTCGATTGGGAATACGTTCTGGTTTTCTCCCAGCAGTAGGATGAAATCTTAAGACTGATGGTCGCATTAAAAAAGTCGGTTAAATAAAGATGTCCGCTTGCATGTTGTGAAACTGACAAGCATTTTACAGATTAAACAGTAAATGTAAGATATTAAAAATAGTGGTTAGTTAGCGGCACCCCTACATCTGAGGAGACGGTAGCTGCATTGACGTGGACACTAATAATCCACTAATAATCAGAATAAAAATGCCTCAAGTAATCACTTCAATCAGAAGAGACTGATAAGGTGTAAACCTTCTGATAATCTGTTCAATAGGAAAATATAAGCACCTAATAACCATGCAAATGCTTAATCTGATTGTTTATCTCCTGTTGGAATAAGTATTATATTTCTGTGCATGTTCGCCTTATGTGAGAGGTAAAATTAGGTGACGTTGCTTCAGGGAGGACAGAAACACACAGATAGCAAAACAGGACGATTTGTTGGAGATCTTAAAAGATTTAAAGTTTGTCAAACGCCTCCACAGTCAAGTGTTTGAAAGATGAATGCAGCTGCCTCTTACAAGGCTAAATGTCAAAACGGTACAAGTTAACAGGCTTCTTATTCTTATCCACCTGTTATATTTCTGGCAGATTAGCTGCTTCACACTGGACTGAACCACTTTGCTCACGTCCAAAAGGTTTTATTCTGATGGGATGCTTTGGTGCATGTTTAGTTAGGGTCCATGTAAACACTAAAGTTTGAATCTCTGATTACATTCATTGTCGGATTGAAGAAATATTGTCCATGTAATGACGGCTAATGTTGTGCAGCTTTGCTTGATGAATGACGAACACGTTTGATCATCAACACAAATAACAGAAAAGAGTGCTTAGTCAACGACTTATAACCTAATACAATCTGCACAATATGAAACATTATTTCAGCATTGATGTGTAAAGCGAAGGATTTTTTAACACACAGTGGACAGTGGTAGTGTGAGCATCACTAGATGGTAGTAACAGTCAGCAGTTAGAAGAGTTCAGGGCTTTGACTGCAGTGTTCAGTCCTGCCAAAATCCCTGATGGCGTGGACGTGAGCCCAGTGTGTGGAGGAGGCACTGCCGGTGTAAGGAACACCTTCAGGTAGTGGAGGCAAGGTTTACGTCATGCATTTACAGCAGAGGTTACAAATACTAATACAAGTGTGAGAAAAAATTTGAGGACGATTGTATAATATATTTAGTCAACACAGTTGGGCTTTTTCAGTTAAAGCATGGATGTCACCTGAATGAAAATGTAAAAACGGTAAATATTCTAATCAGGATTATGTTTCCAACAGTAAGACCTTCGTGTTCAAACACCAGTGATGCTGAGGCCTCTTATGTTGTTGCACTTTTCTATTAAATTAAGTTATATTTTGTTCCTGTAAACCAAGAGCTGTTTCCACATATCAGTTCTGGACACAGTTGCCCTTTCACACGTGTAGCAAACAACATGATATTGTCCGTGTCGGGGCGCCACAGTGGCTCGGTTGTTAGAAGGTGCGTCCCATGAACAGAGGCTGCGTCCTCGCTGCAGTGGCCCGGGGTTTGAGTCCTGAGGATGGGTCTCGGCCCAAAATAGGCCCCATTAACTTTTGGTGCTGATCCATTGATTTTTCCTTTCTTGAACATTGTGACAGAGGACGATTTTCAGGGAATAGTTTATGGATCTTGATGAGAAAAATCAGGTTTATTCAGCTGGCTATGAGTGAGTACAATTTGATGTGGATAAAGTGGTCTGTTGGGCCTTGGCGGAGCTATGCGCTCTACTGAGTGCCTTTCTGGGTTTTTGGTAGAACAGAAACATCTGCTTCAGAAGTGGCTCAGTACTTGGTTAATACCAACGTCCCAGTGTCTGATTTTAAGCTCGTTTTGCTCAGTTTATGACGTTGGATTAACCCTCCTCTGCCCTCTTGTGTCTTCCAGAATATGCTCAGGTGATTAAAATGCTGGGGAACGGTCGTCTGGAGGCCATGTGCTTTGATGGAACCAAGCGGCTTTGCCACATCAGAGGAAAACTCCGGAAAAAGGTAGGAATGTCCTGGACGTCCTCTCGCACCTTTTGCCCCTCCAGCACACACAGGAAACCCCCTGACGTAATGCTGAGTCGGCGTGTTCTCAATGGTCAGTCAGCCACCGTTGATGTGGCCGCATGGACTCTATTGACCTTGTGTGTGAGGGTCACAAAGTGCAGCGCGGTGCTGTATGACACGGGGTAATCGGCGCTCTGTTTTGTTTCCCTCCAGGTTTGGATTAACACGTCAGACATCATCCTGGTCGGCCTGAGAGATTACCAGGTGTGTTGGTCGCTCACACATGACACAGATCAGACTGTTGACACTGAGCTGACCCTCACTGTGAGGAGACGGCACAGCTGGTGTTGCCATCATCAGATTAATAAGTAGCAACATATCTGAAGGGTTTTTGCGCTCTGAAACAGAAGGATCAGATACTGGCAGAGACGGTTTCAGGTTCAATGAAACAAGGCAGCGTGACTAGTTTTCTTTTTGACTTTGAGAAACATGCTGAGTGTTTCACATACAAAGATCATGTAGTGAATTTCCTGCTCACATCTGAACCTTTTTAAAACCATTACAAGGGAATATCTTATCTTTAAATTATTTTAGTCTGGTACTCACTTAGAGGATTTCATTATTGCTTTATCTTTCCATCCGGTCTTGATTATTGTGACTCTGTATTAAACAAAAAAAACCTAAATTGTCAAGTTGTACAAAATGCAGCTGTTCAACTTTTAACAGAAAACAAGAACGTGCTCAAACTGTAGTAAACCTCCTTTGATTTCTAATTTCTTCTAGATCACAATTTAAAATTCGATGAATCCCTTACACGGTATTAAATCGATTGAACGTGTGATTTCTGCGTTAAAGCGTTAAATAATCATGATCAAATCATACAAATTTAATATCAAGAGCTGATAAAATGAACAAACTTGACGGCATACGTTGAGTCCTGTGGGCGTAAAGGATTTCTATAAACTTTAGATTTATGCAGCAGCATTTATAGTAACAATGAAGACATGATAATAAATGCTGCAGAAGTCTGGAAACTTTTGCTTTAGGTACATTGAAACTGCTCGAGTTTTACTCTTAAAAAGCTGTACCAACCCTTAATTTATATTTCTGTCTATAATCTGTCAAGGGGAGAAAATTTATATTTTTTCTGTATTTTCAGCGACTGCTTACAGACCAGAACGATTACCACGTGTAGCTGTAGTTTAGTAGGTTCAGTCATATATTTTTGGTCCTACAGTGATGAACACAAGTGGTTTCCAATCACCATATCTTGCTAAATATTGTCATTTCATCCATGACTGTCGTTTACTAATTTTTCTGGTTTTGGTACGGTTATCTTCAGTTGACAGCTCTGTGTCTTTCAGTCACATGTATATGCCTCTGTCACTAAAACACTTTTTAACCTAAACACTCGTACCTCACCTTGTGTTTCAGGATAACAAAGCTGATGTCATCCTCAAGTATAACGCAGACGAGGCTCGCAGTTTGAAAGCCTACGGAGAGCTGCCAGAGCACGGTGAGTTAAACCGCACGTCATGCCGACAGCACAGCTGCTGGACCCGAAAACTGAACGCCATCGTAGTGAAACAAGTCCAGGAATTTATTTATAGGTTGTAGGTAAACACTGTTATTCAGCTCAGACGGATACAATGAAGATTACCTTTAGTCCAAAGCAAACCTGTTTGTAACATCACCAAACTGCTGATGTCATCGCTGTGGTCTTGCAAAATTTACATAGTTTAGTGATGGTGGAGTCAGTGAAACAATACATGCAGTTTCTGATTTTAAACAGCAGAGGTCTCTTCACTTCTAACGTGCAGTATTCATGTCACTTTCAGCTGTCAGTTCATCACACTGTTGCAGAAACATTTAACTGATTCATGAACATAAACAGTATTTTCTTCCTTCTCACAGCCAAAATCAACGAGACAGACACCTTCGGACCAGGAGACGACGATGAGATCCAGTTTGATGACATTGGCGATGATGATGAGGACATTGATGATGTAAGCTCCCTTTATTTTATCAATATAGTTTGGGACATTAACCCCAATTTTTTTCTTCTAACAAAGAAGAAGGAAAATCTGGCGACATGGTAACGTTAAACTAAAGCAGATTGGATTTTTGGGGCTGATATTAAGAATTGAAAAATCCCAAAAATAACAGCTAACATATGTACATTTTTAGCTATGATCTCTTAAATGTGGTTATTGACAAAGATGTGTAACAGAGGCGAGATATCTTGCAGTCTAATCAATAAGCTTTATCGCCTAAAATGACATGAATGCACTGAAACAGTAAACTTCACTTGGAATTTAATAATTATAAACTACCTCAAGCATCTATACCTGCAATATAATCTCTATAAAAATAGTTTTCATATCGGGCAACACTGATATATTAGTCAGACTCTACTTTGGTATGTGGGAACTGAGGGTGCATATTTAATGACCCTTTATACATTAATCAATGGTAAAATATTTTCTCTTCTAACACAATAAAAGCTTTAAAAGTGCAAGAGATCAGCTCCGAAACCTGCACAAAATGACTGTTTTCAAAGTGCAGAGCAGAAAGTGAAATCTGTGTTTTCTCTCTCTTCCAGATCTAAAGACCTGCAACTGGAGGAGGAAGGCGGGATTTTACTAGAGATGCTCCGATTGGGATATTTTGAGCCACCGCACCGATAATGATTATTTTTTATTGAGATCAGCCTATGCCAATCCAATACAGTTTATTAATATACAGTATGTTTCAGTTTATTTCATTTTGTTAATCATCAGTAGACGTCTTTGTTGTTTTGAAGAACTTCAAGTGCATTTCACGTAGGGGAGAGAACGACATCAGTACTTTGAATTTATTGTAAACATGAATGAACATGAATGATGCTGCTTTAGTACGACTGTCTCAGTCATCACTCGTAGCAACAGGAGGGCAACCAGGCTGCCTGCCGACTGGTAACGACACAGTTTGCTTTTTCTGCCTTCATGCAGTTGGATTGGAGAATCAGAGTAGGCTGATCACCAGCGTCATATTTAGGGTGAATATCTGGAGCACTGCTAGACTTCTACCGTCTTGCTTCCAACATCGACAAAACGGCAGATCTCATCGTCGAGGTCTTCTTTTTCTTCTTGTATAGTCAAAGAAACACTCACTATTTAGAGGAGGCTCACACTGATTTCTTTACTGCTAAATATCTCACACCGAATGCGTCATCTTTTTAAAATGTATTTATATTGATTTCACACTATGTGGAATTTAGCAGCAAGTACAGAATCTCTGGATTCGCCAATAAAAAGATAAACCATTTTGTGTATTTGTTCCTTTGGCAGTCTGTATCATCGTAGCTGTGGCCTGTGAGACAGTTTGACAGGAGTAAGATGCTAACACGCTAACACTGAGTACGTCTCTGTATCTTTTCACTTTGTTAACGTCGTATTCCTCTGACAACTTATTACAATGAACTATTTGCTCGTTTTGGATTGAACCACGGCCGAATGAAGGCGATCCCTCTCCCCCGAAATCAAAAGAAGATTGAGAAATGTATTTTTCTATTGTTTCCCTTATTTGTGTTGCTGTCTGTTTTTGTTTCCATGTTCTGTTTTGAACTCTTGGCTGCTCGCTCTGTGGCTTCAACACGCCGTGAAGCTCGGCCCGGTCGGCCGCTCCGGCTCATGCTAGACCAGCGGTTCCCAAACCCTTTTTCACCACAGACTCAGACTCACACACACCAGTAAAACCTCACGTCAGAGCAGAAAGTCTCACACACTCTCAGAACCTCTAGAAAGTCTAATAACAATACTTTATTTTCCATGTTCCCTGAGGGGGCCCAGCACCTCATTTTGGGAACCACTGCTCTAGATCACATGGGGCCTGTTGCTGCTCTTGCTGTAACTGATTAAAAGAAATGTACTATGTTTGAAGGCTGGGTTTCCAATAAAGATCTTAACTCCACTGACCTGGCATACTGGTTTTTGGGTGCTTGGCACACTTCCTGTGCAGGTCTGAAGGTGGCGAGATTGTGCTAAAGTGGACGGAGCGCTCTGATGAAGCGGCCTCGCGCCCTTCAGAGCGCCGAGCAGGGAACGTTCAGCTCTGCGGGGAGGCGACGGGGACGACGTGTCAGCTCTGGTGCTATTTTTGTTATTGGAGAGAAGATAAAAAAATGACGCAGCCTTGAGCAAAGCAGTGAATCCCCTCTGACCTGATCTCTGATCCTATAGTACATTTACTCAAGTACATTTTTAAAGGTACTTGTACTTTGCTTGAGTATTTCCATAATACTTCCACTCCACTACATTTTGAAAGTAAATATTGTACTTTTTACTCCACTACATTTATGCTGCAAGTTACGTTGCAGGTTACCTGCTGCATCAGACCCAAAGTAGCAGATTTCAAATTAATTTACTTAATCAGCAATGTGATAAAATTATAATTGGTCAGGCGGGTAACTTTGACCCAAAGTATAAACTATATTAATATGTGTAAATCACTGTCATTTGTACCTTTGATACTTAAGTAAAAGACCTTTAAGCACTATACATGATGCTGACATTCGCTCTTTACCAGTAAGTAATATTTTAACATGATGTCTCTACTTTTATTTAAGTATAACTTTGGTTACTCTTTTAAACCACTGCCTTTATGTGTGTTCTTTGACCTTCTCTTCTCCTGTAATGGCATGAAAATTACTTTTTACATTTTCTTGATTCTACCAAAATCTTGTCCCTGGAAAGTTTCTTGGCGAGATCCTGAGGTCCTGATGTCTATGTAGAGAAATCCTGGTACAGATCTTACAAAGAGTCTGTTGTTTTCAACGTATTTTGTTTTTAATCCGGTTTTAAACTCAAAAGGCTGAGAAATTCTCCCAAAATATTAGAATATAACACTTTTATTTTTTAATGTTTCCCTTCAAACCCCTCTTCTTCTATGGTTTCATTATACATGCGTATAATGTTAAGCAGTTTTAACAAGCTGTTCTGTTACTGGTCAAATGTTTTCCTATTTATAGAAAAAAGGTAATTTGTTCTATTTCTGTGACACCTTTCTTTCAAGTTGGCCGCTCACTTAAAGGAACAGTTCACCCAAAAATAAAAATTCAGACTGTCTGCTCACCCTCATGCTGATATAAAGGTGGGTAAGGTTTCGTAGGATGTAAATAATGTCTTTGGCTGATGAGTGCATATGTGATATTAAACAATATAGGTACCATACATACAGCAGTGGATGAATAAGGATAGTTTTATAGTCAAAATACTCATCCTAGGTTTTTTTGGTAAAATTTTAATCTGAAAAGTTACGTAAGCTGTCGCATACATTTACTGCAGTAGAAGTCGACAGTGGCCTGGAAAGAAAAGGCTTCAGTACAAGTACCTCAAATTATACATAAGTACAGTGGTGAAGGAAGTATTTAGATCCTGCACTGATAACGTTACTGAAGTAAAAGTACGTATAAAGAGAAAAATGAAAAGTATTAAAAGTACTCAGTGCAGGAAAATGTATGCGGCTGCAGCTAATCATTATTTCCTCCATTAATCGATTGATCGGTTTGTAAAATTCCTGAAAAAAAACAGTGAGAAATGTTGTCACAGTGACCCAGTACTCGAGTAAATCTACTTAGTTACTCTACACTGACGTACAGTATGAGGTCATGGTTGTTTACATGTTTATTTTTAGAGGTTCCAGCTGACATGAGTCAGTGTGTGTGTGTGTGCGCGTGTGTGTGACCCATATTGCACGTCAGCGGCAGCCACGCTCACTTTGTGTAGGTATGACGTAACACCGCCGCTGGGTCTCGCTTGTGCCCGGCACGTGCGGTCCGACACGAGCCAATACAGAGCGGCGCCAAAATGAAGCAGGCGGCCACGTGAGGGCGGGAAAGAGAGAGAGAGGCGCGCGTGACGGCTCGACACACCTTTAACACGCATTAAAAACACACACACACACATAATTAAAAGTGTCTCATTAAGCTGTTTTTAAGAGTCACTTCACTCCCATCGGTGGTTTTTTTTTTAAATCCTTCCGCCGAGCGACGTGGCGGCAGCCTCCACCTGGTTGCTAGGCGACGCATGACGGCGCATGAATATGTAAATTAGCCAACTGTGAAGAGGTCACAGGTTCTGGAGCCAAAATGGACGAAACAAACTTAATTTATTCCCGACGAATAACTCTTTTTTTGAGAAAACTGAGAGACTCGTAGAAAAATTAATTATTTAATATTTAATTTTAGTTCATATTTTTCCCCCCTGACGTGTTCTTTATGGGACACAGAGGGTAAGTAGACCCAAACGTTGATTAACCGTCGTCGTCTAGCTAAAGGTGGCAGCTTTAGGTTAGCTTAGCATACAGACACATCTCTGCTGGCTCTGAGGCATATGGACCCCCCTCCCCTCTCTGTCTCCTCACCATAGGCTCCTCACTCTTAGCATCACATTTCTCCGCCGTCTTTCCCTGAGTCATTGTGTTGCAGCGGCCGTCTCCTGAGAGGCTTTCAGCGGTCTTCTGGCTCCTGTCAGGTCCCTGCGGTCAACATCTTTCGACGACATTTGAGATGACGGAAGTGGCTTCAAGCCGCCCTGAGATGACAGGTGAGGAGAATTAAACATTTCCCGTTATTTCCCAATTAAAATGTGAAGGAATGGGTGTGTAATGTACTGATGGACACAGATGCGGACACCTTATTTGCAGAGATGGACAAAACCCCAGACTGACAATGCAGGTTAAGTAGATTTATAGATACACAAGTCCACCACTTCTTTTTGTGCTGCTGTGCTTTGTACCTGATATTTTACATTTTACAGAATAATGTAACCAAAAAATGGGTGTGGTATGTTTTTATAAAGCATCTACAAATATATTTACCATTACTGGAGGTCATTTTTTAAGTATTTGCATAGATATGTCATTGTTACTGCATCATTTTCATTGCTACTGCATCAGTTTCAGCATTTGACATGTAATACTGACGTCAGGAAGTGGTAAAAAAACAAACCTATTGCAACTGGAATATGTGTTCAATACTCAAAATTAGTTAGGGGTGTTGGGATATGGGTGCATATGTGCATGTGCATGCATATGCAATAAAAGTCAAATGAAATGTGTTGCACCAAATGAATTCACAAAACACAAAATAACAATTCAGATACGCCGCAGAATAAACAATCAAGTGAAACGTTAAAATGTACCGATATCCCTGACTGATTTTGAGTAGTGTATTTAAATCTGCAATACATGCCACTGCATTTCATACGTGTAGCCTTTTTGAATAATACAAAATAGGGCAATAAATTGTATGATGTACAGAATATTCTCAATGAAAATGTTCTTTTTGATATCCTGCGTTGTATTTCCTCATTTATACGTTCATGTTTGCTGACTGACAGGCTGTCTCACTACATGTTCTGAGGGATGTTCCTTAAATCAGCTGTGTTCGTTGATCTAAACAGCAGCTTTGTGCTCAAATGTCACATACCTCAACTGAAAGAAGCTGTTACCATCTTTTAAAATGTGTGATTCAGCTGATTTTGCTCCTTTTTTTTGTGCATGTTATGTCATCTTGAGTGAAGATGAAGCAGACTAAAACCCACAGGACACTTGGGGATTTAGCTCAGATTTGCATACATTAGCATATCTAATGACTGTGTGTATGTGTTCAGAGGGCGTTTGCAGCCGTCCCCTGTGTGTTCGATGCCTGATAGTCGTCCTCAGGCAGATTTTATGTCAGCGTGACAGATTGAGAAACAAAAACATAACAGGAAGAAGGCTGAGGGTTACACTCAGGGGTCCTGCACTGACAGCCTATACTGACACCCGACCCTCACGGCACTGCAGTGGCTGACAGGAGATTTATTGCATTTGGATGCCACACAAGATTTGGAGTCCATTCCATATTAACAAATGCAGGAGTCAGCTTTACATTTTTAGTCGTAATTGCCTCCTGGCCGGCATAGTGTGAATCGTGTCTGACTGTTCTCTCCAAAACACAGCGCTGGCCCCTCCTCCCGCACTGCTCAACACCAGTAGGAATGCGTCTCCTTCTCGATCGCCGTCCGCTCACAGCAGCCCTTCAGGTACACTTCTAATCACAATCACACGCTTTGATGTGCTTCCACTATCTCCATAATCCAGGGCAGAACTAATGGAAAGTATGAGAAAATCAAGATGAAGGAAACACCAACCAAGCGGCAGTTCTGCAAGTGCATGTGGTGTCTGAGTCCACCTCTAAGTATCCTGTGTCAGATTTGTGGTCTTTAGATTTTCCCATGTTTTGTCACATTGTTTTTTTTTAATCTGTTATATCCAGGACTTGTGAGGAAAACTCAGAAGCACAGGCACACAGATAAAACAATAAGATGCTACATGAAACCACCCCTGAATATAAAACATATGTGTAACCTGGACGCAGCTGAACTGATCTATTTATTTTTCTTTTACCTGTCTCAAGTCTCCCGGCGGCATTTAGCAAAAGAGCGAGGGGAGGACAGAGAGAAGACACAAGGTATGAGTAACTCTCCAGCTGGTGGAGCTCTGTGTGGTCTGTCCTGTTCATCTGTCACTGGCACACACACACACACACACAGACACACATTCATTGTGGGTGCAGTGTGGTAGAGGAAGTGTTCAAATCCTTTGGGTATATATTTTATTTATAACTTTGTTCAGAAAGAAAAGATCAAAGGTGAACAAACAGGAACATTACACGCCTCCCCTGTCCTTCCTATCACATGTAACAGCATATAAAAACAAATGTTTAAGTGATGTGCTGTGATATAGACAATCCAAGTTGCCATATCTGTTTAAACCTACTTGTTTTCAGATCAGATAAAGGAGACATAATCGACAGAGTGTGAAGAAACATCAGTGTCGATGTTATATCAAAGATGTCTACTGTGCACGCTAACCAGCTAGCCCCGGCCCGTCCTGTGTCGAACACCACCTTGTATCACAAGAGGTGATCGTCTGATAGCGGGCTTAATCGCCTTGTTAACTCACTTCCATTCAAACTCAACAGAAACTAAATAAAACTCACCAAAACAGTCTTGGTTTGTCTTCCCAGATTCACCTCTGGTTTGGTCCAAATAAATCCTCAGTTCACAGAGTAAGATGTGACAATATTCCAGCTCTTCACGTCATGTTTTCACCCACTGCTGATGCCCGGAGTCATAGTCCTGGTCAGAGCTGCTGTAAATCACCTTCGTACTGTATCTCCTGTCCCAATCCAGACAAACTCTAGGGCTGCTGGCCATGAGCTCATTCACTAATGATAGCTAGCTACAGCCAAGGATAGCAGTGGTTGTCAGTTACTGCCACCTACATGTTTGGATCTACCTTCGAATTTCTGTCAATGTTTTTATAAACTATACATTTAAATCTGTCTTCTTGGGGTCCCAGAAACATTTTGTATTCAGGGATTTTTTATTTGAAAACCAACAGTAGAGAGTTGACAGGAAATGAAAAGAGAGAGAGTCATGGAATGAAACAAAGGCCTTCGACTCGTGGTCGGCATTTTCATCTTGAATCTGCAACAACACTCCCAGCTTACTGTGTGTCAGCTGGTTTGTGCTAATTTAATTGAAAATTGGCTTGTGAAAATGCACCACTGAGCCACGATATAGACGTGATGAAGGCCCTGTGGCGGGGCCTGCTTTCACATGCAACCTTAAGACCCTGACATGAAGGGGTCCCTGTGTCAGAAGCTATTATTAAGACCTTTATTATTTCAGCTTTGTTGCACACCCACTCATTTATGCTCAGGGGCTCCTAAAAGGTTAATTCAGCCATGTAGTGAAGTAACAAGTACAATATTTCCCTCTGAAATTAAGTGGAGAAGAAGCAGAAAATCTGCCATAATAGACAGAAAATACTTTAATCCCTCAAAATAAATATTTGAGTAAATGTACTGTACCAACCTGCGACCTCTGACATTCGTATGTGTGTTCAGAGATGTTGGAGGTGCTGCACGACAAGGAGCGTCGCGTGCAGCAGCGGCTGGACCGCAGCGCCGAGGAGCGAGGGAGGAAGATGGAGGAGCAGAAGAAGAAGGAGCAGAAGCGGAGGACAGCTGCAGAGGAGAAGAGACGGCAGCAGCAAGAGGCAGAGAAGGTCAGAGGTCACAGCACACTGATGATGCATTCACGACACGTTAGTTGGAGTGAGGAAAACAGGACGACATCAGGCAACCACTGACACTAAACATATTTTTCTATAGTCGTGTTAAATATTCAGACAAAATAAATAAGCAAGATTCGGTTTGATCCGTAATAGGGAAACAAGTTGTACAAGAAGGTAAAATAAAGTAATAAATTACAGTATAAAGTTGAATAAACGCTGAATAAAGTGATCTAAAGATAAGTAAACTAGAAATAACTAAGAAGCATCACAACTGGAATAGGAAGCAGAAACATATTACAACTTTACTATGTTCGTTTTTCCAGTAACATAATACGATTGATACTCAAAATATATTGAGATTTAATAGTCCAATTTAAAATATTCACTTGTTAGTTACTCGATTTGTAAATGAAATTAATTGTATTTGACTGAGAATTTTGACTTATGGACGATGTTATCACAATATGATAACATAGTACAAATACACATATACAATATGAAGAATATGTATGTACATATATCCCAAATATTTGCAAAATCATTTTTAAAATATTCAAATTGATGTTCATTGCAGCAAATTGTGTTTCATTATTAAAAATTAATTAAAGAAAAACAGCTTGTTTTATACATTTTTAACCACAATATGTTTGAAATTATTGTAAAAAATTATATTGAGATGATACAAAATCATTCTGTTACAATTCAGATGAAGGTAGAGTAACAATCCTGAAACATCCCCCTGAGCCCACGCTGTCAACTCATTAATAGACGTAAATAAAGCAGAACTGACATGTACATTTTCCTCCAAAGAACGTGTCATGTATTCCTCCGTGTCTCCTTCATCTTACCTCTCCATCCATGACTAATTAATCCCTTCTGTCCAACCATCAGTCTGTTGTTCACACTCACAAACTTAAAGCTAGGGTTGGTAGATTATCCTAGAATCAGTTTCTTAACATCCTGACAACAATCAGTAAATCAAACGCTCATACAAATAAAAGGAAAAAAATCCAGTGTCTGTGGCTCATCCTGTCGTCTCATATGGCCTGTAGCGAGAGAGAGTGCAGCCAATGCTAACATACTAGCTTGAATACCCATATTTGTTTAATACATTCATCATGATAATGTTTGGAGTTTCCTTAAATGTTAGTGAAACATGATGTAGTTGGATGTGGTTCATGATGGCATCAATGTGCTGCACTCCCGGTAAACACAGAGTCGTTGATTAACGTATATATTTGATTCGAATAACTAAGTGAGGTTATGAAAGTGATACGAGTCATTTCGCAGGGGGTGTGATGCTCAAAAAAATGTACCCACCGTTTTAAAGACGCTCCTTTCACAATGTTTGCTTATGGGTAAATGTCTTCTTGGGCCCCAGTGCATCACGTGATGATGTAATTGCACAGTTTGGCCACTTCCAAGGTCGGCTTCAAAACCTGGCGCTCTTCTGGGGGCTTGACATCACCCTGCTGGCCAGTGAGAGCTACAGGGCAGTCGATGTCAGTGTAGTCAGGCATGTGTTGGTAATTGGGTTGTATCTTACCAACCCCAGCTTTAAAAGCTGAATCACAGGAGACCTTAGACCACACTGCCTTCTGTGATGAAAGTCATCTTCTTTCTTTTCCCTTTTTCCCCCTCTGAGCTCTCTCACTGAATTAATTGTGTCGATCCATAACCCAGTCAGTGTACTTCCAGCAGCTGTTAGGCTGAACTAGAGTTTAAGGAGCAGCAAGTAATTAATGCAGGAGCTCTAATGACTTTCTGTCAGCTGACCAATTGTGTGCATTCAACTGAAACATGAAAAGTTTTCGGCGTTAGACTTGAAGCCACAGTGAATCGGTGCTGAATTTAACCTCCCCAACATCCTGTCCAATCCTCGTCACCTCAACGTATCAACACACACAAAATACTGTTGAATACTATACAATATATCACATTAAATACAGTATATAATATATATATATCCTTTATTTAGCTTGGAAGTCACATTGAGGACAAGATCACATCACATCAAATCACAATAGCAGTACAATAAAATACATTTCATAACATATTAAGGCGCGTGTGAGGCAACTCCAACGGGCAGTGAGCACTTCCATTATTCTGCATTTAGATTAATTTAAAGATATCTGCCAGCCTCCAGTCTGATAGAAGGCACTTTGAACTGAAGCAATTTTATAGTTTTAGTAAATCAACCCCAGTTTGAGAAATATTGCACACTTGTTCAGCCAACTACGAAGTTCAAGGAAGTTTAAAGAGTCCTCCAGTGATTTATTATTCCACTCAGCCTCACGATGGATAGTTGACAAAAAGGATCCAAATCGATGCAGCAGATCCAGAGATATTATCCTTTTTATTCCATGCATGTGTTTGTAATGTCAAATGTAGACTGGAGCAGCTAGAGTGAACCGCTCCGCTCACTTCCCTCCAACTCCACACCAACAGATTTTCTTTATTTTCAAACTTAAAGTCTTAAGCTGAGTCAAGTGAGATCTCTTGAGGACATTTATACTTATCTCAGCTCCCTCTGGAGACACCGAAGTCTTTATACTTCTTTTTTTCACACAATCAGTAGAACTCCTGAACACCTGGAAACACACTTTGATGTGTAAACTTAAATATAGAAATGGAGTTTGGCTCAAGGTTGACGCCACTTCAGATCCTCTCTTATTTCTTCTTGTGTCTTGTGCCTTTATGTCCACATGTAGAAAATTAGAATTATACAATATATGATTAGAAAGAATGTGAAGGAGAATTGCCTAAAAACCCTCGACTGTTACCTAAAATAAATAGTAACAGTTATGTATCAATTCAATTTACAGCACGGTAAAAGACAGAGACATTACTTAACAACAATTCATCCCGTCTGTTACACAAGTATAATGAATCAGACAAGGTCACCCTCACACACGTTAGCTCATTTATGGAGTATGTGCAAACACTATCGTTAATTTTCCTTTCCTTCAGTGTTTTAGGCTCTCATGCATGTAAAATCTTCAAATCATCAACGTCTGCACCAACAGAAGCTCTTCTCTCCCACAGAAAACACTGCTCCTGAATGCCTCGTCAGTAGTCCCGCTTTAATTCTGTGACTTCGTGACATCACACCTCATCATCAAATCATGCATTTGCATAATCTATGTCTAGAGGCTAGTTTGGCAAGAATTAATTTAGCACAGCTGCACGGTTGTTGTTAGCGGTGCTGGCTCAGACATGTGTGAGCTGACCAATCAGAGGAGACTGGGTGTTCAGGAGGGGGGTGGCCTTAAAGAGACAGGAGCTAAAACAGTGAGTGTATAAAAAAAACGATGTTTTTTTGAGCATTAAAGCATGTAAACATATTCTACTAGTCACCTAGAACAAAATGATGAACCTGAAAATGAGCTCAATATGTCTTTCCTTCCTTTCATATCCTTTAGAATATGTGTTTGATGACCACATTTGAAGGATCTTTGCAAAAAAAATGTGTATATTGGATTTTTTTGCTCTCCTATATCTGTAAAAGTATCAATTGGGCTCTAGCTGTTCACGTTTTTGTGTTGAAAATTCCCTTATTGAATCACATACAAAAAAGGAGCGTGTCCCGTCTTGCGTAAAATGGTAATTTTGTAAATGCAGCTGAAACGCCATCTGTAACAGAAATGGTTTTGTGGGAAAGGAGATTTTTCTGTCCACGAAACATGAATAAAACTCTCCGCTCTACATGAGTCATGAGTGGGCATCACTTGGCTCAGAACCATTGACTCATATTATTACAAACAGAAATAATCTGCTGCGTTTGTGCGATAACCCTCTCAGCTGGAACATAAATTATTAGTGTCTGCTGAAATGCTAAGCAGCACATAAAGGGTTAACAAGCCAGTGATCCACGGAGAGTTCACCACTGGGGGGGGGGTCACTGTCTATTGATTTAAGGGCTCTGTTTGCATGCTAACAGCCCCCCCCCTCCCCCCTCCACACACTCATAAGCATATCTTAATGACATAATGATTGGTCAGTCTCACTGGGCGATGACATCACCACCAGCGTATCATGTGCCGTTTACTGGAAAGGACAGTCGATGCTAGCATTGCTGTGACAAGCACATAATTCACCTCTGAAAAGGAAAAGACGTCTGTGGGATGAATGAGTTTAGATTATTTAGAAGAAAACACAGCGTGCTTCAATACAGGATTTAAACCTGTTTATGTTAACGTAGTCTGTTATTGTGAGCACAAACTGCACTAAAGGTCATCGGTTTCTCACAGTTTTTCTCGTAAAGCTATTTTAGTCACAGTTACGGCTGCAAGGAATGATTATTATCTTTTTTGTTTTCTGATCTATAACATGTCAGAAAATATGCTCATCACAATTAGACAGTCTTCAGTTGTCAGATCAACACTCTAGTCAATACTAGATAGTCAATATATATCAATATCATTTTTGCTCAGTAAGTGACTGAAAACAATAAATCCATTGTCAAATGTATCGTAGAATAATATTCTCAGTCTCACTTAACAGTTAACACTTTAAATGACGAAATGATATTATATACTTAATAATTAATTACACTTGATTACTTACATAACAAAAAGCTTAAATAAATGTAAATAATTATGTTATTTTCCGCCTCATCGCCACCATAAATAAATAAATACATCACAAATTAAATGAGGCACTTCTTCCATCGTTTTTCCTTGTTAAAAGGTTTTTTCTTTCCAATATTGCAAGTTTTTCCTCACTCGAATCGAGGAAACAGAGGATGTCGTTCTCTGTACAGATTATTAAGCCCGCTGAGGCAACGTGATTGTGATTTATTTATTCATGGTGGCAGTTAAACATACATTTACATACATTTTTATTTATTTCCTCTGTATTTCTATATTTAGTTTCAGCCTTTAAAACCCTCCATAGTAGTGAGCAGGTAGGTTCCTTTAATTTTCAGACTGGGCACTGCAGATATAAATTAGTCCATCATGACTAACTCTGCCACATTTGCCCTCTAAATAATATCACTTAATTCACTGCATTGTCCCTGTTGATACATCAAATCACACATTTAATACAAAAACCTTCTCATAGAAATAGAAACACAGTTTTGTGCAGAGAGACTTTGTGAGGGACTGGGTTGATTTGTGTTTTTACTGTGTTATAATAAACCAAACGCTTCATTATTCTGTGCTGTATCGGTTGTGTTCCTGCTGGACAGATTCTCCTGAATCACAGTAAACGACTCTGCTGCAGTCTTTGTTCCTCTTTGATCTTTATCTCCAGTATATCCCTCTCCACTTTTATCCTTCTCCCCCCTCATCCTACAGTTCTTCTCTCTCTTTTTAAATCCCTCGTCTTCACCCCAACCCCCTTCCTCCTCCTCCTCCTCCTCCTCCTCCTCCTCCTCCTCATCCTCCCATCGCTTCTCCTCCCTCCTGCAGTCTGTGCGTGACTCTGCATGCACCTTCAGCAAACCCACCCACAATGCTGAGGTGTGGCATTTCCATCCTTTATATATCGACAGTATTCTGGAGCAGTGTATCAGCTGTATATTGTGCAAATTACTGTACAAACAGCTGCTCACTAACACCGCCACATTAATAGCTGCCGACTGAAAAACCAGAATAGGATGTGGTTGTAAATAGAAAGCTCTCCACAGCATCTTAATTTATTGTTTTTGGCCTGTTACAACAACCATGTCTGCGTGTGATTATAGATACAGTACAAATAAAGAACAGCAGAATTAGCAAATGAGCTAGCTAGTTACAGTCAATGATAGCTAGCAAAGAGCAGCAGTTGGCGGTTACTCTGCTGATATGCTGCCTCATATGACTCTTTCAGAGCTACCTTTGAATTCTGGCCATATTTTACAAATCACACCTTTAATTGAGCTCAGAGAAAATTTACACTTTGAGCTGTGAATGTGAAAACAGCCCTCTAGTGTCAAACTTTGCATACACATTTTTCTACACAGTGAAGCTCAAACATTCAACTGTAGGAACAATAAATGAAACGCAGTTTTGACTGGAGGGGGACTTTAAGTCTTTTAGCTCGCCTGTCGTCGGCAGTAATGTTAGTTATAACATGTTTTTGTTCGTGGTTGCAGGCTGTCGGGAGATGTTACACACTTATAAAGTAAAAGTGTGATTATTGTGACAGTGCGTTGTGCTGCAGGCAGCGGCTCAATCCTTTTTGGGGAGTTATTTTTATAAACTGCTTGGAAGTGCAGCCAAACATGTGCTTAATAACTCCAGAACATACTAAACTTTATACTCTTTCATGTATTTAACAGGCCTGCAGAACACCCGTAATGTCCCATGAAACGCAGGAATATCTAATATCGAATATCTACCATATTAATATATATTAATCAATAGATGCTGTATGGTCACCAGACCTGACTATATTTTAAACTGTTCACATGATGGTAGTATAAAGAAGAGAAGGATTTGTGTACTATCTACAACACTAAAATATATTAACACCTGAGGCAATGAGCTGCTCATTAATCAGTCCAATTGAATAAAATTGAATGCACATTTCTTACACTTTAAAATGAATGGCACTAGAATGGTTGAGTGCATACCTCTGCCAAGGCCCAACAGTCCCCTTTAACTCAATCAAGCCCAATCCAATATCAAACTTGTAAGTTTAACTGCTGAACCATAATATAAGATCATCAGATTTAGCATCGGCATCAAATTGTACTCACTCATAGATACCAGACACCTAAATATGCCTGATGTTTTTCATCGAGATCCATTATAATTCCCTGAGAAATGAACAAAAATGGCAAAAAATGTTCCTATCTCATAATGTTAAAGAAAGTGAGACAAAAAATAATCCTGCATCCGTCCCTTTATCTGGATCGTACGTACGTGAACATAATAAACGGACACACGTAAAAAAAGATAGATAATATAGATTTAATTATTTTATTATTACTAACCAAACAATTCATTTGAACAATTGTGTGTAATGTATCGTATAATGCATCTTCAAGGTGAAATTATTTATTACTTTAACAACACTAGGGTTTCAAAAATGCAACAACGAGTTCTTTTATGCTACATTCACAGAAAAAACAAAACAATGTTTTCTAAAATGTGTTGTGTGTAGTGTATTATATTGCTGCTGTGTTGTGGTTAAGTATGTATTTCTATCAAACTACTGTATGTTTGACAGTATATTACACTGGGTGTAGCAGCGATGCACGATAGGGATTTTTTTCCCAATAATTGAAATACATTTTAAAAATGAATTGCTAACCTGTAGTTTATGCACACCTGAGTGTAAGAAAGGCCAAGATGTAGTGAGCTAGTTGTTTTATTTGATGTTCCATAGCTGTGTTAAGACTTTTCCCTTGTGACGACGTGTGTGGCTGTTGTCTACATTGCGTCGCTCTACACGGGTGCAGCAGTTCGGCGTTACGAGTGCGACATCAGCGTTGTTGTTGTTCTTCTTCTCTGTGTTTATTGGCTGCTCGCAGAACAACTTTAAAGGTGCATACCGCCACCTACTGCAATTTGGCTTTTTATTATCAGCTAGATTTATCGGCTATAATTTCTTTAACTGCTGATAACCGATAATGTAAATTTTCCATTATTGGGCCGATAATTTATCTGTCCGATATATATTGTGCATCCCTCGTGTGTAGAAACAAGGCAGAAGAAGGTAGAAAGAGCAAAGGACAGGGGGAAAAGAGCACTGGAGATGAAACAAATGCAACCAGTATCAATATCCAATCCACTGTCTGTGTGCGTGTGTGTGTGTGTGTGTTCATGCATGTGTGTGGGGGTGGTGGCGGGTTGCATTTGTTCCTTCCCCTCGGACTAAATTGCTCCGTGAAAAAGACTCAGTTATTAGAGAGAGAGAGGGAGGGAGATCGAGGTAGAGGCTGAGAGAGAGAGAGCGAGCGAGAGAGAGAGGAGGGGTGGGGTAAACAGTGGTGAGGTAGGAGAGAGAGAGACCGAGGCAGTCGATGTTACCTAGAGGGAGCGGCAGACAGACGGAGAGAGAGCAGAGCTGCTGTATCTCTGAGTGACAGCCCAGCCAGCGATCTGTGACACAGGACAGAAGAGGACGACAGACGGGCGCGGCTGCTGCATGCGGTAACCATGGCGCAGCCGAGCGCATCGCCAGGCGTTCGTCGCCGTAGCGATGGCTCAGTGAGAGAGTCTCTGTTCTTTCCTGTTTCTGAACGCAACGAGCAGGAGAGGCTGGAGGCCCTGGTCCGCCGGAGAGCCGGGGGTGCCGAGAGACGAGGAGGAGGAGGAAGTGGAGGAGGGGGGGAGGCGCGGGACCACCTGGATAACAGGCCTAAACGCTGGACGTGGGGAGGACCGCCTGACGGAGTAGAGGGTGAGTATGATGGGAGGTGGGGGGATGGAGAAAGATGATGTCAGCGGAGGGTTGGTTGTGAAGAGGGGGAACTGAAGGGGGGCTGGGAGGAGAGGAGGAGAGGTGTTTAGGGGGAGGTCTGGAGGTCAGGGGGAGAGGAAGAGGGGGATGGTGGGATGAAAGGGTGTGGACGACAAAGCAGAGGAAGGAGAGCGGGTGATGTGAGGATAAAGAGAGGAAGGTGAGTAGGAGCAGAAGTGATGGAGAAGGGCAGTGGATGGAAAAGGGTGTGGAGGCTGCAATGCAGGAGCTGCTCAGCGCTTTGTCTCCTCATCAGGGTTAGGAGAGGCTGTGTGTGTGTTTACAGTCACGTATATCTGTATGTGTGTGAAGCGCTGCGTGTAAGCTGATGGTTTTGGCTTGTAAATGTGCCACAGGTGTGTGTTTGTATGTGAGTCATCGCTCTGTTGTCTCATTTCTGTTGCGTGAGGCCGGTTTAATTCCCAGAAGAGCAGGAGTTACACATCAACCTTGAACGCACCAAGGCCACGCACATAAACACAGACGAAGTGCGACATGAGACCGCTCACTCCACCAGCATCAATCTTTCTTAATTTATGCCTCTTTTCCATTCGTTCCCGTCATCCTCGTCCTCGCCGAGATATTTCAGCCGTCATGTCGGCCAGCGGGAGGCCAGAGCGCCACCAGCGAGGCTCGAGATCCTGTGGTGCATTCATAACGCCATCAATTATTCACTGTACCCATCCGCCCAGCCGTCCTGGCACTGACCTGGGATCAGGGTCCACCCAGCAGCTCGTCTGGCTCCGGCCCGGCTGACTGGCACAGAGGCTGCTCTGGGATCTGTCGGGCCCAGCAGAACGCTCACTGCAGCAGAAACAGCAGCATCTCATCTTACAGCTCCACTCGATTAAAGGACAGAGACTCACTAAAGACACAAAGTGTGTGTATGTGTGCTGCAGATTTTTCTCTGGTTCCAAGGTGGTCCAGTTAGAAATATAGCTGCCTTTTTCTCGGTTTAATCTAACGATTTTCCTCTCAACCAAGAATGCATCACAACCAAGGCTGTATGAAACTGACACTGCAATGCTTTGGTTTTCTGCGATGTGTCATATGAAAAAATACAGGAATGTTCACAGGGTAACTTGAACAGTTCTATTTGGAAATGAATAATCATTGAAGAATGATTGGCATGATTTTGTCGTGGAGAGCAGGCCCTGCCTTGTCTGATAAATTGATCAAGAATGACTGGGATTGTTCCAGGAACCCTTAAATTGGTCTACAGTCTGTAATATTACACCCTTCTCTTGAGTTTTCCTCTTGTATCGAGCAGAAAATGTTGAGGCAGGACATGTTTGAGTTAATTTGCCTTCCTTTGATGTGACTATTGTGCATGTGAACCGTGTGATGTGGATGCTGAAATGATCAATTGTGCAGCCCTAATCACAGCTGACTCATTCATGCTGACATGCTTTATGTTCTGAAACAATGACGGAGGCAATTGATTGGTCAATGATAAGCTGGACTTCCAGGCTATAAATCAGCCAGTTATAACAGGCTACTTCAGCTTGAATAATACAACAGGAAGCTGACGGTCATCCATCACAAATGTCCAGTAGAGATGCAAAAAGAGTCAAAACAGATTGTTTTGATTGTGATTGGTTTAAAAACATGCAAACAAACTATCCCAGGATGAGAACTGGTGCAGCCAGACCTTTATCCAGCACTGACACAGTGCTGTGGAAAGAGGTCTGGCTATGAAAGACTTCATTTGATGGACAGGTGCAGCCATTACAAACATGGAATCTTAAGTTGTATTTGAGTTTGTTTCTATTCTGCACTGTAGCCTGAATCCTGTGACGTCACGCTACAGATAACAGTCACTTCTTGGTCGATAGGACGATTCAAATCCATTTCAGAGATATGTGAAATCTGCAAACTTGTTTATTTCTGTTGTCATTATCAGTCGTAACCACAACGTTTACAGATATAGTTAAACATGGTGGTCTGACCTATCTGACGTTTCTACTGTGCTCATTTTATGTATTGTGTTGCTTTGCTAGCGTCTGTGATAATCCAGATTTACCCAAAAGAAAAATCTCGAGTTGTTGCTTTGATTTGACTGATCACGTCTCTGTGACCTGACCTATGTGGCATGTTTTTGTTGCGTCATGAGCAGAGCTGTTTTAAGTGTGTTTTATTATTAATATTCCCAACGTCGATGTGCTGTAGATCCTGAGTCTGCACAGGGTGTTTTATTTTGAAAACTGACCTGATGCTCTATTGCGTTCATTTATCCGACTTCCTGTCTGGCTCGATCTGCTCTGTGCAGCTTGACACAGCTGCTTTTTTTACTTTTATCAAAAATAATCTCCTGAATTTTGGTGATCCTTCTTTGATATTTGTGGTTCAGAGATAAATGTCTCTACAGGTGGTGGATGTATTATCATGCAGTTTGGTGCAGACATTCATGGTCTTTAAGTTTTCATCTCGCCCCATCATCAGGTCAAAATATCCCCCTGTCCTGTCGACTCTTTGTCTTGTTATCGCCAGTTTTCTCACAACCTAAGTGACTTCAACAACATGTTGAAGTCATGACCTCACACAGCTTTGTTCCTTGATGTTTCACTCTGGTCCACCACGTTGGAAAGATTGTTCCTCAGCTGGAATCATCATGTTGCATCTCCAGTCTTGTGTGACCTGATGATGATTTGATAAAATTGAAGGTTGTGATGTGGCACTTCCTGCTGGGAATCTCGTGTGTCTCAGATGTTTGTATACTGTTTATGTCCGTCTGCGTGTGTGTTTTTGTGTGTGTGGATTGTTGTTACCTGTTTGTGTGACGCAGGTGTACGAGTGTGCGTCAACATGTGTGAGTGTGTAACGCTTTGCTTTCTCCGCTCTGCTTCACCTGCTGCCCAGGTAACCCTAAGACCCCGCCCTGCCATGCCATTGGCTCTGCTCAGCCCAATGAGCTTCCTGCTGCTTCCAGCGCCAGCCAATCCCGTAACGGTACAGATCACATGACTGTGTGTGTGTGTGCCACGCTCATACCGCTACCCCGCCACCAACCCTGCTGGCTCACCTGCAGCTGTTTCTCTGTCTGCATGTGCGTGGACGTCTTTGTGCTGTCACATCGGCTCTTTTATCGTCCTGGAGTGTGTTCACGATGTGTGTGTGGTGATGAATTCAGTGCAGTGTTGAGAAAAGCTATCTTATTTTCTTTTTTTCTTTGACATGCATAAAAACATCTGCATACAGATGCAGCAGAAACTGGGCAACTCAAGTTTGCACAGGTTCTTTCTCAGAAGTCTCATCTACAAATCCTGCCTATCTGCAGGGCTTTGTGTCACACATGTAGCGATATCTAGCAGCACTTGTGTTGGGCCGACTCCCAACATGGAGGATAGGAACAATCGGATGATGAAAGCACACAGATGATTACAATAACATTTCTAAAAGAAAAAAATTTAAGATCTTTTTTGAGATAGAAATGAGGGTTCTCTTTGATATCGTACAGTCTAGTTTGTGACATATCGTGCAAGTATGTTGGCAGATATATGAAAATCTGGGCAGACAAAAGAGACTTTTGGTACCTTGAAATGTGAGTAATGCTTGAAGTTTTGCTATTTATGTAAGCACACGTCTGTACAGTAGATTAGCGGTGTGTTGTCAGAAAACGCTGCTGACTTGATTATAAATTTGTAGCATGGAATATTTTAAATACGCTTGGTGAGGCTCCATCTGTCTCCTCTCTCTGCTCCTCAGTCTGATTACCAACTGCATGATATTTACACATTATAGCCAATTACTGTTTATATTTCAATAATGTGACCTTATTTGGCAACTGTTGACTCCCACAGCGAGGTGAGTTTCAAAACCAACTAGAATTTGAGACACTTTTTTCTGTGTCTGATGTAAGTAAATTTAAGCCGTTTAGTAGCCTTGATTTGTTTTGGATTTTGTTGGACTAGTTATTGAATAGCAACTTGAATAGCTCCACAATTAAAAGTCATTATTTTGTGTTATGTAGTTTAGTATCATTCAATTAACTTGGTATTTACTTTATCTGTTCTTTTAACTCATAACCTCCTGGTTAAAAGACTTTTCTAAGCTAAACGTCCAACATACTTCATATATTAGGCCTATTTATGATTTTCTGATAAATGATTGTTAACGCAGCTGACTAGCGTTTAGCGATTATTTCTCTCCATGAGTTGAAAAGACACATGTACAAAGATATTTGGTTTATCAACATTTCTTTATGAATAGAAAAGCATGATTGACATAATGAAATCTGCAAGAGTGTGTTGTTGCTTTTAAGGAACAGTTCTACCAAATATGTAAACTCAGTCATCATCGCCTCCCTCCATGCTGATGAAAGTCAGGTGAAGTTTCGTAGTCCACGAAACATTTCTGGAGCTTCACAGCAAAACAGCATTGCCGCATTCTGCTAAAAAACAAGTAGCAGGAGTAAAAAAAACAACCAAAAACACATAAAATGGCTCAGGTGAGTGCTAACGCTTTTATCTTAGCTGCTTCAGTGAAGATTTTGGACTTAGAAAAGGGTGTAAATAATGTGTTTCTGAAGACTTGGATTACACTGGACGAGCTGTAAAAAAGTCCCCAGCTTCTTCAGTTGTTTAGGAGAATGCTGCAGCGCTGTTTTGCTGTGCAGCTCCTGAAATGTTTTGGGTGAACTGTTCCTTTAAGACAAACAAGTGTGTGACCTCCAACACTGATTGTGTGTTTACCGTATTTGTGTTTGTTTGTGTGTAACAGAAAAACATCAGTGCTGTTTTTCATCATTTTCAGCAGCAGTTCACGGCACATACAGCGTACTTACTTATGTTCTCCTCTGTGGCTCATGAGTGTCTGGTTTGGAGCCCCCACAACACACAAACATGCACACACAAAACACACACATACGCACAAACCCCCACCCATATCACAACAAAGGGCTGCTCCACTTCCTGTCTTCCTGGCCCAGGGCCGTGTTTAGTGATGCATACATATCGTTCTCAGCAGGGAACCCAGTCTGAACCCACCCCGTCCTCATCTACACAGACACAGACACACAAACACACACACAATACATCATACCAGACATTTACCCTGTAGCTATCTGTGAAACTTATTAGACCCCACCTACACACCAGCAAGTGCAACCAGGTCAAAACACACACACACACACACACACAACATCAACCAGACATTTCCAATCATCCCTGTCCCGTGTTACAAAAGCAGCCACTGCAGAAATCAATGTCCTTTGTTTTGCACTTTTGCTCTAAAACCTGAGAGGAATATCACTGAAACCTTGATCACCAGCTGCTTAGCAACATAAAAAATTATGTTTTGCAATATTACAGTCTTATTGTCCTTGTGGAAATAAAGAAAACATCGGCTGCAGGATACTAGATGTAGATACCATCGTGAAGAGCAAAGACTCCAAACAGTGAGAGCATCACACAAAAAGAAATGAAATTATGTTTCGATTGCTGCAATTTAACTTGTTATTATGCAAAAACTAAAGAGTCTGTACAAAGACGTATATTTTCAGAGAGTAAAATGTTCACTTTTCATTCAGGTTGCGTGAAAAAATTGCTTCTCAGTCCGTTTGTTTACATGTAGCTTCATTGTACCTGGGAACAAAAACAATAGAAGTGAATCTGAATCTGAATAATGGTGATTGTACAGCACGACATTACGCTGCATGATAACGAACACATCATGTTGTCATGGTGCCTTCAGGTGCTGTAGGAAACATTTTCCTCTCAGTTTCACGCGACTGCAATGGCTGCCTCTGTATCCTCGTCACCCTCCATTTCATGATGAAGCAGGTTTGTCTCTGCTCTCTGTTCTGCTGCTTCATTTCTGTCTTACAGCCGCCAAGGTTAATTTATTCAGCAGCCTGCATGGCTTATCGACCGGCAGGATTATTTTCTGTGTGAGCTGGCAGTTTTGTGTTTGTCGTGTGATGAGTGTTTGTTTTGGGATCAGGGCATTTATTGAACATATTCGTGACGTTTACATCATCCTTCGATCCAGCGGCAGTCAGTACTTTGATTCACTGTCATGTATGTGTCTGTGTTTCATTCTTTTTTCATCAGTTGTTGACTTCCTGTCTCCGCCCGCGATGGATCCGCCGATCAACAAACAGCTCTCCAACTCTTCAGCCGCTCTGCATTCACCAGAGAGAGGTGAGACTTCACATCCAGATATTAATTTTAAAAACCTCAACATGTTGAGTGATGCTGCAGCACACACACTTCACCATGACAGCTAAGTACAGGAGCATCAGGAGAAGATTTACAGGAGAAGATTTTGCTCAAGTTTGTCTCTTCTGATTTTTCTTGTTCTGTGTCAACGTCATGTTGTGTGCATTTGTGTTTTTGTGTGTTTTTTAATTTTTTTTTATTCATCGTCCTTCATTTTTATTCATCTGTCTGTGTGTGTGTCGGTCCATGACCCTTCAGTGTCTTTTGTGTCCCAACGAACAGCTTCCCCCAGCAACCACAGACCGTACAGAAGTTCCTCAAACCGCAGGAGCATCGCTGGATTCCCTGACGAGACGTCCAAAGCCAAAACACCCACGGTGAGTCCCCTCACACACACACAGACACACACACACACACACACACACACACACACACACGTGTATACCCACTGCAGCTTGTTGTTACTTGCTGGTTTTTCAAAATAAGAACACATTTCTCATAAACCTTGTTGGTTTATTTTGAAAAGAAGATAATACTGTGTTCTGTTCTGTTCCTCTCCGTTACGAGCCATTTCAGTCCAACTGAAGGGCAGCCGGTGTCGAAATTAATCTTGTTAACGTGAAATAAAATTGCTGCATTTTGTTTTAAGATCCATACAGATTTCTTGGGTGGAAGCTCTGTGACATCAGTACAGGAACCTTATTTAGAATTGAAACATGATTGGCAGTAACAAGTGACAAACCAAGATGCAAATGTAATGCACAAAGTCACTGGACCAGGATGGGACTGAAGTAATAGATCAGATCATCTCATGACGTCAGTCTCTAATGGAGCTGTTATAAACAATATACTGTTTGTATTGTTTAAATTAGTAAAACTGATGTTAATGTTGCGGTGACGTTATGATGTTTTTAAATGTGACTTGCAGGGTGAGCCTCCAAACACTCCGGTCCGCAGCTCTTCCTTCAGAGCCAACAGCAAGGGCCCCGCCACACCGAAACGGTACAAAACACACACACAAGTAGCACATACACACCTCACTTGGATTAGAGACCTGGTGACCTGATGTGGTTGTGTTGGTATTCAGGGTGAGGTCGAACAGGAGTCGCGCCCAGTCACCCTGTTCCCCCGGCCAGTACCCTCCTTCCCCGCTTCGGCAGAGGGCCACCACCCCTGGCACCGACGACAGGGGCCACGCCGAGGTCAAAGGTCACAGCACACTGGAGAGGAAAGCAACCAAATCTGAGACGTCGGAGAAAAAGATCCCGAAATCCACCAGCAAAGAACTGAATGCAGGTAAAGTCACAGTGTGTCTGTCGGTGTGAAGAATTTATTTAGAGTCGTCAGCCTCGGTACAGTTTGTATTCATCGGATAACTTCTCTTCGTCTTCGTCTTTCCACTCTGTGTGGTTGCACATGAACTCACCGGTCTGGAAGAGATTTCATTTCCACACAGACCTTTGAAAGGAATAAATAATTAAAATAAGACTGCAAAAACAATGTCTTTTCTAAAAAAACATATTTTGTTGGCATTTTATGAAACATCACAAGACAACACAGTATAGTTACATGAATTATTCTAGTTTGAGATGAACCGATATGGAAATTGAAGGCTGATACCGATACTAATTTTTAAAATAACAATTTGGCCGATACGGATGTTTCTCAATTTTTGTCTTTGTTGTTATTTATACTCCCTTCTGTGTTAAGGAGCAAAGAAATCCTCTTTATAACAAAAATACTGAATTGTTTTAAAGCCATTTAGATGATCATGACACATTATCTGTAAATAAGCACAAATTCAATCATACAAATTCATAAAACAACTTTTAGTATAACCCTGTTTCCCATGAATAAGAATACGCAAAATTAAGACTTAACATGTTAACATCGGCCACTGACGTCGGTGAACGTCATCTTATTTGCTGAAAGGCCGATAAGAGGGTACATCTGTAGTTTCAACATTAAACCCGTCCACCCGTTCGCTTCATTTGAGCTCGTTATTCTACGCTGAAAAATGATGATGACAATAACATGAATGAGGTATATTACACCACCTCCATACTCAACCATCTTTCCTCCCTCCACACACACAGAGTCTCCGGGCACGCCCACAGGCAGGAGTGTTGGTGGGACGACGGACGCTGAGGAGGCGTCCAGACTGCTGGCAGAGAGGAGACGTCTGGCCCGAATACAGAAGGAGCAGGAGGAGAGACAACGGCAGGAGGAGGAAAGGTGTGTGTTCGAGCTGACACAACTACTTTCATATTCAACTCATTGACAACTATTATTCTTTAGCTTCTTCGTGGACTTTTTTCCAGACAAAACAAGACATTTGAAGACATTTCAAGCTGTGGATCTTGGAAAATGTAATTGTGTCCAAACAGTTCTGAAAGGCCAATAAGCCAATAATAATAATGACAAAAATCAACCCCCAAACACCAACAATCCTCTTTGTCAGCACTTAAATTATAAATATCCATTTAAAATCAATGACTGGGTCGGCAAACAGAATTAAGATGCCTTTGATTATCTTTAAATTAGGCAAGCGAAACGTTTTTGTTCTGTCCTATGGTGGCCTGCACAGCTCAAACCTCACGTCTTCCTTCAGGTTGAGGGCCGAGGAGGAGCTGAGGAGGCAGCAGGAGGCGAGAGAGAGGCAGGAGAGAGCTGCCATGCAGGCCGAGGAGGAGAGAGTGAGGCGGGAGGAGGACAGGAGGAACAAGGAGGACGAGGAGCGACGACAGAAGGAGCAGAGATGGAAGGACATGCAGGATCAGCTGGACAGAGAGGTCAGGTTACATCAGTGTGTTTATTATCTTGTGATGATGCTCAGGTTTTGTTTTCTTATATGAAAATATTTTGAAAAAGGGAGCTAACTTGTGGTTGAACCTACCAAGTTGATAATATTTATTTACTTATTTATTTAATATTTAGCTGATCAGAAATTTAATTAACAACTGAAATATTTTTGGCACTTTGACTTCAGCAAAAATGATAATTACTGAGTGTCAGTGCTGGTTACTTTCTTGTTTAATTTTATGCATAAGTTTTGGGATAAGTATAACCAAACACAAGTAAAGGGAACGAGATCTCCTCTAATTAAAGACAGTAAACTATCATTGAGCCACTTCGCAAAACTGAGGACAGATGATGCAGCGTTTCCTTGATCTGAGGTGGTAGGTGCCTCATTTTAGCATCAATAAGTTATTTCAAATGATAAAATATAGAAAGAGGATGTTATTGGCTGTGTTTCAGAGGGAGGAAGCCTTCCTGCGAGCCCAGAAGGAGGCAGAGAGGAAGAGACAGGAGAGAGAGCTGCTGCACATCCAGGAGGAGCAGGAGAGACTGCAGAGGAAGAAGGTATCAGAGATGGAAACATCTGTTTCATGAATTATAGATTTCACGTCACTACATAAAAATCACCTCACTAAAGTAGATTATTGAATTTGGTTAAAGGGGCAATCATCAAACATTGATACAATTAAAAATAAAATTCGGGGTGGGCGATCTGGCTTAAAATGAAATCATAAGATCAAAGATTAAAGTGGGACACTACTCTATGAGGTTATGTGAAAGTTTTGGATGTAAAAATTCTGCATTAAAATGACCGTGTGTTCTTACATTATCCCGAATGTGTCCAACAATGTTAAAACCAGAAAAATCTACTAGTTTATTCAAAGTAACGTCGCGTTTCATTTGGTCACCTGTCGCTATAACTTCCAGGACAGAGTCAGAGAGTGAGGAAGGAAGTCGGTGAACGAAAGAAACATAACTTGGAAAAAAACTTGAAACCATTACCTCGTCTGTGAATGTTTGTGTCTGAGTCACATCAGAGAGATTTTCATTAGCAATGGTGGTTGTGACCTCGTGCATGTATGTTTTTCACATCAAACTCTGAGTGAAGTCAGCACTCAGCAGAGACTCTGGTTCTGGTTCTGGTTCTCTGTCTCCTCTCTGTAACGTTACGTTCATGAAGTAAAGTCCATTTCCCCTCCAACTCCAGTCAGCAGTCGACATCACAGAACAGAAACAACTCCGGATCACTGCTGCAGTCAGGCTGATAAACAGGAGTGAAGATAAATCCACTTTTTAATCCCACAAGTTAAAAAGTCATCTCTGAGCTCTCCTCCCGTCGGTAAACGGATCAGAGCAGAATCTGATGAGACTCTAGTGGCAGAAATGACATATTGTGCATTTAAGTTTGGAAACAGAAGCAAGAGGACATTACATATAGCGGATCTTTACGATAGACTTGTGGAAAATTGTGGAATCAATCAGTTACTTTTTCTCAAATCACACCAGTTGTGTCTGTTGTCTGACTTGTGTTTTGTTTGTTTTCACAGAGAATTGAGGAGATCATGAAGAGAACACGTAAGAGTGAAGTGGAGCCTCTGTCCGCTGCTGCAGGTGAATATTTAATACATCATCCTCCTTTAACACAAACTACTGGACACTGTCAAGCTCACAATCTCATCTAATGACTTAATTTCCTGCACCATGGCAGTTTGATTAAACTGCAACTCCCTGCACGACGTCTTCATTCCATTTTCCCTTTTTAGTTTTTATACTTTATCTTCTTTCTCCAGCATTTTTAATTTTCTCTAAACTGTAATGAGATCAGGCTCAGCTGCAGTGTGACTCAGCAGTGTCAGACAGGCAGGGGAACAGTGCCGCCTGATGGTCGAGTCCGACACCAAGAATTCTGCAGTATCAGACGAACTCTCTGATCCAAAGTGGCTTATATTACTACTGTTCCATCAGCACCGGTGACCCCAGAGGAAATGAAACACACAAGTCCTTCAATATTAAACACATAGTTACAAATTCTGACAAATTATCTAGAAAGAAATGTCTTAAAAAAAAGTGAGGTTTGACTTATTGTCACCGAACTGAGCCTGTGAACAACAGGCAAAACAACCCATGTACAGATATTTTAAGTAGCATAACAGACTTTATGTTTCCACCCAATTATTTATGAAATTATAGTTCAAAATGACTTTTTTAAAAATGCTGTGTTTTCACAGTGTCTGACACGAGGGCAGAAGCTGCGGTCGCCTCAGAGGAGGACGCCCCGACTCCGGCTGAAGCCCCCGTCATCATGCTTGGACCGCTGGAGAAGAGCTGTGTGGACGAGCTGTCTGACGGAGTCCAGTCCATGGACGTCAGGTGAGACGTCTCCGAGATGTTTTCAGCCGTCTCTGGCTATTTCACTTTTTCACATTTCAGTTAGTTGGTCTGCCAAGTTGTGTCTGCGTTGAGGTTCCTCCCCACGTACCAATCAGCCTTTTTGGCTTCTTTTCTTCAGTCATGCATTTCATTGTGATCCCATACTGCTCATGAAAACATCCACAAGGTTTGTACAGTAGAGGGAGTCTCAAATGAAGGAAGAAGGATTTATTGTCAGGGGAAATCTGACACGTTCATCTACAAAATACACGAGCATGGAGACTGCTTTCATTCAGATCTCTGTCAAACGCACATCTTTTCATCATGAAACCTTATTACTTGTTATTTAAAGGTGCAATGTGTAAAATATGGCCAGGATTTTGGTTTCAAACAACAGTGTTGACTTTGTGTCAAAGACCTCAAGAGGTGAGTCAACCCCCGTAGTTTCAACTGGGAGATGTAAGTGAGCGGCGAGTTTGCTTCTTAATCTATTAAGTAAATAAAAAAAACTCACAAAATGTCAAGAAAGGAAATATTCTACTGTCTATTTTCCTCACTAAACAGGAAATACAACCGTACACCGTCTGAATTCAAGTTTCTCTCTTTTACTGATCTAAAACGAGTTTAATCGCCTCATTAACTCATCGTAAAACACACTTCATTCAAACTCAACATGAAATAAATAAAACTCACCAGAACAGTGTTGGTTTGTCTCCACAATCACCTCTGGTTTGGTCCAAATAAATCCTCAGTTCACAGAGTACGATACAAATATTCTGGCTCTACACGGTGCTTTCACCAGCAGCTGATGTCCGACTCTCTCTTTCCTGTCCCCGCCTGCCGTGTCGTCTTGTCCCTGGAGACATAGTCCTGGTCGGAGCTGCTGTGAATTGCCTCTATAATATATCCCCTGTCTTCAAACTGACCTCCGTCACTCTCAGAGGCTGTGTTCAGTCCCAGTTTGGTGCCCAGCCATGTTCACTGGGAGGCTGCCAAGCCCAGTTGCCTCTGGTGACTCCCCGGTGATTCGTGCCTAATAGGGCCACTAGCTCCACGGTTATCTGAGGATAATTAGCTAATGGCAGCCAGTCGCTACAGCCAAAGATGACAACAGCAAAGAGTATAGTGAGCAGCAGTTAGCAGTCATGTTGCCCCTTATAGTTATGAAGATACCTTCAATAGGTGGCCACATTTTACACTTTACACCTTTAATACTGAATCTTTATTCGGAAAAAAATGCAATTAATTAAATATTCTGTCTCTGTCATCATTGTGTCTTGAAGTTCTCCATCTGTCTCCATCAGTCCAGTGTCCAGGGAGGAGCAGGCGAGCGCTCATGAGTTTTCACCGGTCACAGAGGGGACGGACGGCTGCCCCCTCGACCACCTGATGGACCTCGACGGCCAGGGACGAGGACAGCGTCAGGGTGCAGAGACACCCCCTTACCCCAAACTGCAGGCCGGCAGCGGGGTCGGAGACCTCAACAAGAACCTGCTGATTCAAGCTTATAGCGCCGCCTCTGAATCCTCCCAGCTCATCCACAGCATTGGCCCGAGCAAACTGGATGTCCAGTAGCCAGGTAGAGACTGAAATGAGGGTTTCAAAGGGTTTAAAACACACATTGAAGGTGGCAAAACACCTTATAGATGTGGATGATGTCATCATATCGATTTTTTTGTCTATTTCAGGAGCTTTTCAGGAGCTGGCGGGTTCAGTAGAAACAGGAGCAAGGAGAAACAGACCAAGAGACCTTCACCTCTGTCTGCAACAACAACAACAACAACAACAATCATCACTTCCATAAGGAGCAAATGCTGAATATCTCACTTCACATCTGTATTACCAAACCTCGCAAACTCATAACAGTAAAGCTTCTGGACACATTTTGAGGCAGTGCAAACGGGCAACTCTGACTCACTAACACAGCAAAGTTTGGCAGAATCACGCAAATAATGTGAAGTATATTTATGACGTGGTTATGTGACAGAGCAGGAAGTGGGAACATCATTCTTGCATGTTTTAGGAAAGTAAATCGACTGTAAACTTATTAAACTTGCTGTATAGGCGCGAGTTCGAGGTCAAAAACTGCACACATCAACGTTTTCATTCACAGATTTCACATTTTTTTGCATTTAAGACATTTCACTAAATCCTCCAACATCATACTGCATCTTTTTATGACCTTTTGTTCCTAACAAACATCAGCTCCTCTACATCTGTTCCTGTTGAGCCAGCATTGCCCAGCTGCACTGCCACAAAACATCAAGTATCATCCGCTTAATACGGAAGCCATGACAAGTGAGGAAAAAAAAACATCTGGTGATCTATTTCAAGGTCTGATTCAAATTGTTTTCTCTCCTGTGTTTATGACTTAAGAACAGAAGAAAAAAAATAAAGGAACTTCGATAGATTGTCCTGGTGAAACCTTTTCTCCCCACCTGTTCTCATGTCATAAACACAGGACATAAACAATTAAGAACGGACTTAGAAAATGGATGAGTGGGTTTTGTTTTGTTTTCACTTGCCTCTCTGGGCTTCCGTAGCTTTAACCCCTGCTTTTGTAAAACTGTAAATAGATCTGACTGGGTGGAGGAGTCTGTCATGGTAGGCGCAGGGAGCGGCTCTGAGGGAAGCCGTGAATCAGACACTGTTGTGTGAATACTGTGTAGCATCTTCAGTGAGGACTAGCTAGTTGAGCTGTTTATGGTTGTAGCTGTGTACTTCAACAGTGTGTGAGAGTTTCTCTCTTTCTGTCGGTGTTTCTGATGGTTCCTGTGTGTTAATCTCACCTCCAACCTGCTCTACTGCTGACGGCGACTTCTATCAAACCCAGTCTGCTGTAGATTTCCTGTCACCCTGAAGCTGGAGAAACTCATCAACAACTGATATTATAACCCCGCTGTTGACCCGTAACACTTTTAGCCTTTAGCTTCGGTTTTTCTGCTGCTCATCGATGGACGTTTTGTGGAGCTGCAACAATCCACAGCAAGGATATGAAGAAAACCTGGGAGGGGAAAACGGGCGGGGGAAAAAATATGTGAAATGTCCTGTATTTTTATCTGCAGGTCAGGAAACATTGACACGTGTGTTGTGTATTTGTCTGGCACTGACTGTAACCACGCTAGCTGCAGTTTATAGTGTGCACTTACAGTAGTCGTGTGTTTCACTGCTCTGAAGACGCTTGTATCTCCACCTCAGCTCATCCCCCCGACTAAAATATACCTCACCGATTCAGAACAGACTCTGGTGTGAAACAGCGTTCACCACCTCGCAGCTCATCACCTCTGAGGCCTTAAACCTCTGTGCAGTCAGCATCTTCCCTTAAAACAACCCGTCCTCTGTGCTTTGCCTTCAGGCTGTGTTTCATCCAGCATGTGCACTTTTGCTGTTTAACGGCCCTTTTCCACTCAAATGTTCTGGAAGTAGACAAACAAGAACTACTGATACTCCCTGAGGAGGTCTGCGTTTGATTTTCAGCTGCACCTGATGAGGCAGATCAGAAGGAAGTGACTGAGAATGGCAATTATGGGAAAGCAAGGCAGAATTACCACCGAGATCAAGCAGCTCCGGGGGCCACAGGTTCATTTGGATGATCAGGGTCAGGCCAGGATTGTAGATACTAAAGTAATAAGACCAGACTCCCACCGCAGAACCTCGCCCACCTAAAGTAAATTGACGAGTCTCCCACCAAACTCTGTAAACTTTTCTGAGTATTTATGGAAAAGAATGATTCTTTTTGATGATATTAAAGCAAAATGCTATTTTGCAAAAAATACAGGAATTTAGTGTCCTCCAGCAATACTTGGCACCAGACCATAATGTTTCCCTCCTTCCTTGATTTTCCTTTAATACTCAAAAATTTGTACAGAGTTTGGTTGATGCCTAATCAAAAAAAAACTATAAGAATTTAGCATTTTTTATCAGTTTCATTTCTTGTAAATTGTACTTCCCCACATTATGTCTGGTGCCATTTATATCATTCTGGTGAAAAATGCTAAATTATTTTCATTTTTTTTGATCAGACACCAACCAAACTCTGTGCAAATTTCTGAGTATTTAAGGAAAAATCTCTTTCTATTCCATCTAATCAAACATTCAGTTATATATTTTGTAAACTCAACAGTATATCCTTACATTATGGTCTCGTGCCAAGTTGTGATGGAAGATACTAAATTCCTTTGGTTTTCTCTGTTTTGTTTGTTTATTTTTGGCCTAAAAATCATCAAAAATATCAGAAGCATCCTTTAAAAACACAATGTGTTAAAAGGATTGGAGGTCTGAGGGTCTAATGCTCGTTTACAGTGTCGTCAACGATAACACCTGATTTATTTTGATGGATATTCACATTTAAATCTGTTGAGTTGGTCTACAGAAGGTGGTGTTCAGGGTGGGTTAATGCTGCTGTTGCTGAAACAGTCACAGGACCTTTTTAGGGGGGTAGGAACTGTGAGGAAGGAATCAAATTTGGATCCAGGTGCAAAGAAAGCTCTTGAAAATCCTTCTAGATGTGGAAAAGCGGCTCTACTGCTCCTCCGAGGTGCCACGATGAGGGAAGAAAGGTGTCGACCCGTCACTGCTGCAACCTTCAGCGCATTTGCTTTTATGTTTTCACTCACCTGACGGCTTCCCTCTCTCCGTGTTAGCTGCTCCAGATTCTGCTGAAACTCATTGTAAGAGGGTCTCCTGGGTCCCCTTGTATATGAAGTCAAACTAAAGGACATAATGTTTATCCTACTATTACTTAACTCTGTGACACTGCAGCTTGGTGGAATATATCATTGTAGATGTGGTGCATGGATAACTGCTGAAAAAGACCAATAAACTTCATCAACCCATTTGTGTCGGTGAGCTGGATGAATAAACGCGTTTACCAGACTGACTGAAGGGAAATGTTAAAGATTATAACCTGTATATTCTTCATGACGCCTGTAGTGTCAGGTGGCTTCAGGCAGCCGCTTTTATTTATCATCATATCTCACTGTGTGTTGACTTTATGCTGCACTGGAATTAAAACTGATCTGCAAAAGTTGGAGTGAAGAAATTAATTCATGCAAGAGATTTCTGCACAGCTCTTCAGACATCAGATTTATTTGAGTTCATATAACTGGGAGCAGCTCACAACTTCCTGTTGAGCCTGTCAGCTTTCAAAATAAAGCAATTTCTGACCAGTTGGTTCAACTTGAAGACCACCTGAATGCAATCACTGCAGCAAAAGAGGTCGTATAGAAAAACAACTTTTAAGACTTTAATTAGTTTTGTGTTGTGATTTTATGTTCAATCAAAGTACCAGAAAGCAAATCAGGCCGGGTACTGTTCGAGTGTAGAGCAAGGCTGTACATTACTGAACAGAGAGTGGGAGAAATGTGGGTTAATGGTCCAGTTACTTATATTTTCCCCTCATTTAATCAAGTGAATCCTACTGAAGAGTATAAAGACCAGAGGTGAGACAGAAAGATAAGAGGAGGAAGTTGTTTTTTCATCATGCACCTCAAGAAAAAAGTCAGAATACATTTTTGTGCAGCCACCTCCTCCAAGCTTGTGTGTTTTTTTCCTTCTGAAGAGACACAGTTTTCAACACAAGTCTAATACTGACAACTACAAATACTTTCTTTGTTACTAAAGTACAGTTTCACCAATTCATCTACACAAGGTATTTTGTCGAGGCAGTAATATGTGCTGTGGTGTCGTCTCAAAATGTCGACTTTAATCTTAAATGTCAAGTTTATTCTTCACATTTTGACTTTATTCACAAAACTGTATTCCAACTTTATTCTCCACATTTTGACTTTACTCTCTTGAAGTGCCTGATGAAAACAAAAACTTCCTCCTCTCATTGTTTTCCTCCTCTTGGCCCCTCACAAACTTTCAGTATTGACACACAGCAACTTTTTCAGCATAAATTGGCTATTGTAAATCATTACTGACAATTAAGAGTACAGTTGCAAATGAATATATTCTCATTTTATTCATTTTTAAAACAGTTTGGTGTGTTTTTGTTTTGCTGAACTGCGATTTGACAGAACTGAGTTTTATTCTGAAAAGTACCAGGCCGGAAGCTCTCCGCTCGGTTAGCGGATGTGACGTAACGTTAGCTGGTTCCTCTCGACACCAGTTTTAACAGACTTTATCGGACAACGCAACACATTTAGCTCTCTTCTGCACACATCCGATCATAAACAGGGTGATTTTCTAACATTACAAACTGTAATATTGCGATATTTTGCGGTGCTTATCCTCGCTTTAGCCAACGTTAGCCGCGGTAGCCTGGCGCGCGCTGTGGACGAAGGTAAGTCAACTGCCGACAGTTACGTTAGCTAGCTGCTAATTAGCATTAGCGTTAGCATTAGCGTTAGCATTAGCATTAGCCAGCCACAAGTCGTTTTGTTTGGACTAATAATGGTACAAATATTCAGGGAATGCATCCAAACTTAGCTCTACAGACTGTTAGCTAAAGTTAGCACGTCTTCTCCGGAGTTAGCCGGCTAACTAACACGAGCTAAAGTGTTGTACAGTCTAAGTTTTTATTTTACGTGACACTTTGGTTTGTGAAAATCGATGAATGAATGTGCCATCAATATTAATTTGCTCATCAATAATATCCTGTGAGTCGATGTCAATCAGAATTGCTGCCTGTCCCGCACTTAAATCAGTTTATTAAGTCAGCTGTCGGAAGCTTAAAGGGGCACTCGGGATTGTAATATTTACAATATTAATGGTGATAATACAAACTCAGAAATGTTTATATTTTCCATAAGAAAAAAAACAACAAGCTGTTCTCAGAGGAAAATAAGGTCCCACAGCACTGTTTGAAGCTAGAAAGGTGGCAGGGTCCGCCACACATAAACACAGTAATCCTTTAAGGTCAGTTTGTTTATTCAGTCATGAAAACAAAGAGTTTGTTTTTTGTTTACGTTTGTTTAGGCAGTAAACAACTACAGAGTGCACCTTTTTTAAACACAACAGCTGGAGCGATGTGAAAATGTCATGTCACGATTATCCTGTCCAACATAATTGCGATTCACAATAATATACTAAATAAGTGAAAGCAGCTTTTTATGACCCATATTGACATTTGCTATGTGTTGTTGTTGTTGTTGCAATGCTGTGTGAAAAACATCTGGAATCACTTGAGCCTCACATTTTGTTGGTAAACAAATACATCTATTGCATTACAGAGAGGACACAGATCTTTTTTTTAGTGAAAAACAGTCAAAGAATCTCAAATAAGTAATCATGACTAAGAGGTCCTCCTACACATCCAGTTCAACTTGTTTTTGTGGGGGTTACAATGTGCAAGCCGAGCCTCCAGTCGTCCCATCCCTTGACTTTTATTTAATGTATTTAAAAACCTGCCCAAATTCTGTGCACCTGCCCCGGCTCAATTTATCCTGCACGATGCGACACAACACAGCTGACTAGAGCCGACCCAGAGGAGACCTTTGTCCCTGTTGACAGAAACTGTTGAATGTAGTTAATCATTACTCATCCTCTATAAAATGATCCTCCTGGAAGTAGTTTTGTGTGAACTTCCTGTAATGTGAGGCGTCGTCTTCTTTCTTTACAGGCTGACAATGTCAAGACCACGGTCGAGATCACCACGTTACAGGTAAATGCATTTCCTGTATTTAGTATTTATATCCTACAGGATCTGTGTAACTTTAAACTCATGTAAATGCTTATTTATTGATACATGGGGTTCTTATTTACTTTTTCAGGAGGTTTCCGTGGGAGGAACCCGACTTTGATCCTTACAAAGTCGTTGCAGGACTGGTCGGGGATGAGTTAGACAGGAAACAGCACCTCAGAGAAGATCCTGAGGAACACTTGGACTACTTTAGGGAAGATATGTACCCAGAAGGCCAGAGAAGATCCCCTCCTTTCTCAGATGACCGCCACTTTGGGCATCAGCGTCACCCAAACCAGGAGGATTTCTATCGCAGGAGGCCATCGCCTCATCGCGATGTGATGGGCTACGCTGACCGGAGGCTTTCCCCACTCACGCGTGATGGAGGAGGAGAAGGAGATAGACGCAGAGAAGGGTTTAGAGAGCACTTCCAGAGTTTTGAAAACAGAGGGAGGTCGCCGCAGTCGCCTCCGAGGTTGACAAGGGAAAGATTGCCGCCGACACCGAGGTCTCACTCAGACCACCAGCAGAGAGAGCCGGGGGTGGGCTGGAGGAGGGAGGAGCAGGGCCGAGGACGAGGACGAGGGAGGTTCAGAGACCTCAGTCCAAGTGTGAGGTCAGATGACCAAAGAGGGGGAGCAGGTTGGGACAGAGGAAGGAGGAACACACAGGGTCCTAGTAGAGACAGACAAAGAGAGGATTCACATCAAGAGAGGAACGTCCCCTTTAAAAGGCAAAGAAGAGAAATGGATGGCGACAATCACCTTGGGTAAATTTAAAGCAAAAGACTTTGCTGCACTATCGCAGGGAAAAAGGAAACGAAGAATGCGGAGGATTCTCATCTTTCGTAATTTCTATAGAGCACAACTCCTCACTGTCATTATGCCTTATTTTCCATAACATAAAATAGTAGTTTAACACATACTGCATGGCTTAAACTTAGTTTAACACATGTTGCATGGCTTGTTTTGCAACTTCTACTGATACTTAAAAATCTCTGCATGTCTCATGTTGAACATACTCTAGTTGTTAATGCAAATAGCAGTTTTAATTAGTGGTGGGAATCACAGAGTTATACTATGCAGTAAAATTCGTAGTACATTGCCCACGATTGTATCACGATACAGCGATTCTGCGATAATTGATGCCCTGCAAGACATTTATATAACAATACATCACGATATAAGTGAGTCTGACCTCAGCACATCTTTAACACACACACACACTGACAGCACCTTAACCAAGTACATTGGCGTACTGAGTCAAATTGTCAGGGGAATCTGTTTAGAGCACCTGCATGTTTTAATATAAATATCGATATTTTTTGACAGTGTATTGATAAACGTATCACAAGAGGAAGCAATGCGATATATTGCTGTATCGATCGATTTGTCCGACTCCTAGTTTTAATGGCAAAAGTTGTTTTTAAACAGTGATAATAGAAGAGATATTTGATAAAGACTGTGAGTTGGTCCAAAGCTAATTTCAGGTGTAAATGTAAAACCACATGTGAAGATGTGACAGTTCCATGAATAATTGTTGAACCGTGTCACCTCCTCTTATGCTGCCACAGGTACAGGAATGATGAGGAGTTTGGGGAACAGCGTTACTCAGTGGACACACCCAGAGATGGGTTTGGAGGTGACTCTCCTCGTGGAGACATTGGGCTCTCGGGACCACTCGTCATTGAACACGATCATGGCATCACATACAGCAGATCACCAACACGGTGGAAACAGTTTGATGGTCGCAGAGATCTTGACCCTGACTTTGAACGTCAGAGGAGCCCCCGTCCAGTGAGCTCCTCTCAGGAGCGATTCAGGACGTCAGACAGCAGGTTGGATGATCGGGAAGGCGCAAGAGGACATAATTTTCAAGATAAGTGGAGAGATTACAATTATCATGAAACTCGGAGGAGCCCAACGCCGCAAGAAAGACCAAACACTATGAGATATGGTAATCGAGAAGGTCCCATTAACCACAGGGGGAGGGGTGGTTTCCGCCCCAGCAGAGGGCGGATCGGTCGCGGCCAGGCTGGAAAGACTGGACCGCATAGGAATCAACCACATTTACAGCAATCCCCCCAGGGATACCAAGATCTTCCTCATGAAGGGCAAAGACCAGGGTACCGACCCGTAAGGGAAGATAGTTACGAGGATCCCGCTGAACAGGAGGCTGACTGGGCAGAAGAAACCAGGCTTCAAGAGTGGAAACACGACAGGCCTGGAAGTCTGGACCGGCATCTACCAAAGATTGACTTGGACCCAAAAATGCCCCGTCAACGGCTGCGCCAGTGGAACGATCAGAAAACCAATAACATGACCGTCGTAACGGAGGAAACGCTAACCATCAAGGTGGACATGAGTCGACCCGTAAACCAAAACAGGTAGAGTATTTTTTATTATCAAATTATCAGGGGTGAGAGGTGAAGGTTCACACTTCTCTTCAGCAACGGGAAGAGGAAAGTCGCCACATCGTCATGTGGAGAGTGGAGGATGGTTGAAAAAACTGAGAATCACAGGACACAACATACATTTTCTTAAAAAATGTGTGCCTCGGCTTAAAACGTGCTTCCATGTAAGGCACTGCTGGTACAAGCATCTACCAGATTATATCATACAGTCGGGAAGCCTTGCAGAGAAGTTACTCCAAGAAAATTTCATCCAGAGGTGACGTCGCCTTCGCATGAAAACTTGTGGATTGACTCCAGGAAGGAACACACGCTAGTCCTACTGTAGAAGCCCAGAAAAAAAATCGTATATCCTGAAGAAATCAAATCCCAACTGAAATTGCATCACTGAAGAGCAGAGGAGTGTCGTTGGAGCTGACGTCACTCTTCATAAAAATGATAATTTCAGTACAGGAGACACTCATCAACTGGAAACCTGAAAGAATTAACTGGAAATTTACTGAGTCAAGCTTTCTCACATTGTTTTTGTGATTATGCACTGATGATGAAGGACCGGGAATTCAGTCCTAATGCAAGATACGGGAGCGCACATCACTTTCAAAAGCGTATCACTTACTGAAGCCGCAGTCTGACTTCTCCTCAGACTGGCCGGTTGAAAAACTCGACAAATAAAGAGGATGAAGGTGGACTCTGGACAGCTCCAACGCATCGTAATGAGGATGTTTTCATCCCTCCTATAAGTCTCGACAAACCAAGAGGCAGATCGACAAGACGATACGAACGGTGGCTCTGGCAGGATTCAATCAAAGGCCAGCGCCCCAAGGCAAACAGACGTAACCCTATAATCACCACTGGACATCTGATTTCTTTGGGTGTTCTCGAAGATTTCAGAAGACACAAAACTTTGAAATCAAGGAGACGAGTGAAGAGTGAAGTGACGAGGCAGCAGAAGTGGACCATGACACGAAGCCTGTGAACACAACCTTTTAGAGAAGTTGGTTTGAAGGGATGCTGCAAAAATGTTATCACTCATTTTGTTTGTCGAAGACCTCGAGAAACATTTTTGGAGACTGCTGATGAACAGCATCCTTCTACAAAGCTCTCGTATATCGGACGATCTCTGTAATTTTGTGTTTAACCACCTCCTGATTGATGCTTCACGTGTGCTTCCAGATGAGCTGATTTCCACAGGCGGCATTTTTGAGTCTCTGGCTCATTTGAAGAAACTTGAGTTGTCGATTGTGAAGCTGGATCATGAAAGAAAAACCCAACACTGCTGAAACTGAGGGAGGAAATGTCTGTTTCAGAAGAGGAAGTCGAATAGTGCCGGCAGAGACAGACACTGCTCTGTGGAAATGAAGAATAATAAGCAATGTTGTCGGCGACATGGCTACACAATATGACTTGTTCTGTCTTCAGAGTTGGTCATTAAAGGAAGAAAGTTCTCCGAGATGAAGAGGAAAATGTTTGGAATGTTTCAACGTCATAAATCAGGATATTTTACAGGAAGATGAGAGCATTTCTGTGCTTGACAAGAGCTGTTGGTCCACATGCCAAACCTGAACCTGCATACGCTCTGTGATGTGCTACGTGGGAGGAAGTGGAGACACAATGCTCCGGCACGAGTTCCCACCCTGTGTCGATGAGCAGAAGAGGTCCTGCCTTGATTGGTCAAACACTGAAATCTGGAACAACTGCTAATTTAATCGCAAACGTATTTTGGGAAGAGGATTTAAAGCATGTCCACCATGTGAATGCTGAGACACATCCAAGTTCAGACAAACATGAACAAACCAGCAAGTCATCTTTTTGTCCAGCTTGCTACACGGACTGATGGATGGAAAAAAACAATCATCTACGGCTGATTTTATCGAAGTGAATCTCTTTTACCCTCCAAAGTAGCTGGTAAAGAAGACAAATGTGGCTGCCACGACATTACTCGACTGAATATACGTTCAAAGCAGAAACTGGAGCCATGAACAGAAACTTCATTGCAATTAAAAGGAGAAATTGAGGCCAAGAACAAAAACATCGATCCAAAAAATGGAGAAATTCAAGCTGAGAGATTGCAGCCTCATCAGTGCCATCAGTAGAAGAAATCAAAGCCTTGAGAACAAATATCACTGCCGTCATCGGAGAAAGCGAAGCCTTGACTAGAAATATCAATGTTGATGAAAAATCGAAGACAGAAACATAATCAGCGCTGGAAAATGGAGGAAGTTGAAGCGGTGGGCTGTTCACAAGACAGCCAGAAACATAAACATCGTCGCTGTCGAAAGGAGAAGTCAAAGGTGCCAAACTTCACATCATCACACACAGAGATATTCAAGTCATGACTGATTGTCCACGCTGACCCATATTGAAGTTGAAGTGTCATCAGTGCTGTTAAGAGGAGAAATTGACGTCATGAACGAAAATATCTTACATACGGCTCAAAACAAAATCAAAGCCATGTGGCTGCGGCAAATCCTGGAGGAACTGTGGGGCGAGTCCGACCAAAGTGGCGTCACTGATCGAGGGCGACTCAGGTGATTCATGTCAACAGTATTCATCTGAGGATTCGGATAGTATACCTGAGTCCATCCCCACGTTATGGCGCAGGAATTGAAGAATTAACGGATCAAACGAGAAAAGAAGTGTGAACTTTCACCCAACATTTAACTCACCTGTCTGTAAAAACAGAGGGGTATCTTGGTCTCCTCCAGCTTCCTCATTTAGCCTTTTTAAATATCCAAATGGAGATTATGAATTTGTCTGATTCTGTGTAGTTTCAAGGGTCAACGTGTAGTTATGGTAAACAATGTAATTTGTGGAATGAAAGGTAAGTTTGGTAAGGTAAAGGTGTTGCTTTTATTTATCTTTCTTTACTCAGATATGATGACAAAATTATTTATGAAAGAAATTTTGGATAAACTCTAGAAATGTGTGCTCGCACTGAGTTCACTAGAGTTTTGTCTTTCAGTTCTGCAAAGTGGTTCTCAGGCTTCAGTAATTACAGACTTTTAAAACTGACAAAAGAGACTAAAACTTTCTAAGGAGTAAATCAATCATTGTCAGACCAGCCTGAGCTGTCACAAATACACAAAGCGAGCAAGGCAGCAAAACTGTCAACTTTCCGTCTACACTACAAATCATTAAAAAGTAAACACAACATCTGGTAAATGAAACTTAACTGTCACTTTTCTTCAGTGTACTATATTTAAATAACAGGTTTACCTCTCGGCTGGTTTCATTCTCCTCCTCTCTCCTCTGCAGCTCGCTGTGTTACTCCTCGGACAGGCAACTCTCCTTAGACCTGGTCAACGTGGGTCGCCAGCGTCTGGACTTCCTGCCCATGCTGGAGCACTCTGGGACATATCGGGAGACGGCCATGCACACTGGGACTTTTGCCCAGGAAATCATCACGCTGGTGCACCACGTCAAAGGTCATTATATGTACACGCAAATCTATGTTACGTCTTCCGTTGTTCTGAACATATGTACAGTTATTTATTTACCAAAATACGTACATTTGTGGAAAACGTGTCGCCTGCTGCGTTCCTCTCTCTGTTTATTGGTGGATCACAAACCAGAATCAAACCAGTGGTGAAGGTGCACACCGCCAGTTATTGGAGGGTGTAGATGCAGTGCTTGTTAAGTCCTTGAAAGTAATTTGGCTTTTTATAAGCGTCCATATTTATCGACTATAATTTCACCTATACCAATAAATTGCTGATAATTAAGAATTCCTGTTATCAGGCCAACATATCTCGTACTATACTCGTTGTCCTGTCGTATTCACTGTTTATGTTGTTATTCCAAAAGTCTACAGATTTAAAAACACCTGAATCCCCTTTTAAAGTGTTTGCTGTCTGCGTTCACAGAGCAGTATTTCAGAGACGGTGGGGTCACCTTGAACGAGCGTTTCTCAGCTCCACAAAAAGGCGGCAGTTCTGAAGAGGAGACGGAGGAGCTGACGTTGGATGAGAGGTTCAGCTCAAACCGGTACGTCACATGGTGGCAGACGTACCGTTTGTTGTTTTGGGTGATTAAAGTGGTGACAATAGTGGTGCACGATCCATTTAAATGAAACAAATTGTTGACGTGTTCGCTCCCTTTTTCTTTGTCCTCGCTCTTCTGCAGAGGCTTCAGTTTAAACATGAGCTCGCTGCTTGACGACGATGAGCCTCTGTTCTCCAGACTGGGACCCCTGCAGGTAAACAACAAAACTCTTCACTGTGTTGGCGTCCTGAATCACAGTGGATGCTGATGATGTGTTTGTTATGACGGAGTGGATGATGGTATTATAATGATGTGATGACAGCCGGTTCGAGGCCCGGGGGACCTGAGGCACGACCTGGAGAGGAGGCGGCAGGAGAGGCTGGAGGGCGTTAAAGTCACAATATCAGGGAACAGTATGTCACAGCGCCCCCTGGCTGCAGTCAGGTGAGACTGAACGTTTTAACTGAACTCTTAATTTCACATTTAGATTACACAGAAGTTACCAAACTGACCATATTCTGACGTTTAAATACTGAATCCTTGACTGAGTGGAAAATATGCATTATTATTATATTATATTATTATATAATTAAGCTGTTTAAGTGTTTTGTTAGCCCATGTGGGTTTGGTACTCTTTCAGTGAGGGAAACTTTAATAAAAAAACATGTTTCTGTCAGTGAGCCGGATATAGACTACAGTGACAAGGACGAAATGGCTCTGATGGAGGACGAAGGTTTCTCCAACTGGCCCGAGGAGCAAAGCAGGAGACGAGAAGGCAACGTGGTGAGTGTGAGCGAGTGATGTGATCCGTCTGCTGGAGACGACTCGTAGAGGTCAGAGTGAAACTTTACATGTCTCTCCTTCTTTAGGGACCAAGGAGAGGAGCCTTCAGACCGAACACCGGCCCCCAACGCAGGAACAATCGTTTCGGCCACCGGCTCGGACCAATGAGGCGACAGAACAACCGCAACAACCCAGCAGGTAGCTTCACACCTTATTTCAGACATTTCACTGAAAACCAATGAAGGAAACTCACACGCTTTGAGATGAGGGCCGAGGATGCATAATCAATATTTCCATATAACAGTGTGTTTGTAGCTGCGTTTCCACTGATGTACTGTTGGTACAGTTCCCTTTGACACCACATCTGCTGTGCGTCTCCGCTGCAGACAGTAAATGTAGGAACCCTGTGTCGTCCATACTGAAGCAGCCTGAACACACAGAGAGGTCGTGTCATATACATAGTGTTTTTTCAGGCAGAAAAGCGCTGGCGGTGCTCAGGAGCGCTGAGATGAACCTTAACACCTGATTTGGTCTGAACGAGGCCTTGGAGACCAGCTGAGGAACATAGTTGAGCATTTAGCCGCTCAACAGTCAGATATTTCCTTCAGGAGCTAAAAGAGATTGAATGTTGGACTTGGTTCTTGCAGGTTTAAGTGATGTTTACACTCTTGTCACTGAACTATTGAAGGTGTGTTTGGCGGATCAGTCCCGCCCTGCATGCAGCGACTATCTCAGGCTCAGTGTGACACATTTAGTCAGATTTGTTGGGTTGTGTAAGAGGCCTGCTGCTCTCTCCCCTGGCAGCCTCGTGTTCAGGTCGGTTGGGAAGTGGAATATTCCCTCTGACCCGCTGACACGTTGATGTTTTAAGGAGGTTTCCCCGCCCTCCCGCTGCTCAGCGTCTAATCGTACCTGAGCTGCTCCAATCCTCCTCTTTCTCCTCTCACAAATCCTTATTTATTGTCTCCACGCTGACCCCGATTTCTCTGACCTCCGCTGTTTCTCTCTGTCTTCGTCATTCACAGGTCCGAGCTGGTGAACGGTGGAAGGTTTGGATGCTGCTAATTTGTTGATAACTTTTAATACTGATCGTACAAACCAGCAAAGTAAAAGGAAGTATAACGTGCGTCTGAATTGTTCCCATGTTGGTTTTGATCATCAGCACAACGTTGCCGACGTTTGGTGTCAAACTTTAACTGAATGTGAAACCTTCTGTAACTTCTGTCCTTCCATCTTTGTTTGTCTTTCTGTTGTTGATGTCTCCACACGTCCTCTTTAGATGTGTGGTCTTGATTTAAAATAGTACTTTGATTTTTTAAAATCAGTCACCGTTTATCTGAATAATGTTAGTTCGATCGTCTAAAACTGCCGTTGCTGAAACGGAGAGAGGGTTAAGTTGGTGAAAATCACTACTGCTTTAATGGCTGCTTGTTGTTCAACATGAACACAGATAATGTTTGACGATCTTCTTCAGTCTCGCTGTAATCCAGTCCGTGTTGTTGTGTTGGTACAGCAGCCTTTCTGTCAGTCACACCCGACAAAACTGCTGAACAAATAAAACGTTTGTCTTTTTGATTTTGTCTGAGTGTCGTTTGTGTTTCAAAGTGGAACTTGCTGCTTATAATCGGGAGTGAAATGCAGTTTATTTAATGTCCAAGTGAGTAATTAACATTCAATAATTTAAGTTAATTTGTATGTGTGTGAGTTCAGTTTCCTCCAATCATCTCTCAAGATCAGAGAAGAAATTTAACGAAGAACATTTGCCGAATTTACAAGAAGGTCAAAATAACTAAGAATTTATCTGAGACTGCTTTTCACAACGTTTGTAGAGTTTCTCCTGACAACAACTCACAAAATTAAGCGATTTTTCAAGGGAGTCTGGGGACTTTCTCCGAGAAGTAGCCTATATTAGTTACTGTTAACTGCATTTGTAAAATTTGACATGTTTACCTTCAATAAAATGTCTTTATTGATAAGTTTAGTATACATCAGTTGAAACAGTGTTCAAACAGCTGCTAAGTGTTAGTTAAGAAAAGCTTTATCTGTGACAAACCATCAGTTTTTACAAGGAAAATAACTAATTATATAACATTTAATGCTGAATTTACAAGAAGGTTGTAATAATTAAGAATTTGTCAGAGACGGCGTTTCACAAAGTTTATAAAGTTTCTCCCAAAGCAACAACCCTCAAAATCAAGTGTTTTTTCAAGGGAGTCTGGTGACTTTAAATATTGGTTACTGTTCACTGTATTTGTAATATTTAACATGTTTATCGTCAATAAAAATGTCTTGTGTCATAAATCAGCAGGGACGTTGTGTTCGAACAGCTGCTAAATGAATCAGTTGTTTGTTAAAATAATTTGAAATGAACATTTATTTCAAAACATGGGTGAAAATACATAATAAAAAAAGACAACAAAACAGGTTTACAACAACAGTTTTCATGAGGAAGCGTTCGTATTGGCTGCTCAGTTTAATGTCAACAGTCACATTATGATTCATTTACTGACACTCAAATCCATAAAAAGTGAAACTTAACCAAATTCACGAGCTACAAACAACGTTCCTTTGCTACCTTTCAGAATAAAACTCACATTTTCACAGCGTCACACATTAAAACGAGACGACTGCAGTAAAACAGCTTATGACTGGTTACATGCCGCTGTGAATAAACGTCATAGCAGCGTCACTGTCGAGGCAGCGGCAGCTCTCAGCCTGGAGCTACAGACCCCCCACTGTGCGACCGGATTACTTTTCCTAAAACTGACTCCTTTTCTTTCTTTCTTTCTTTTTTAAAGTACCTGCAGCTCACTTTGGTTGTGGAGGGATGTGAAGCAGACAGGTTGAGAGCTGCTGTCAGAAGGCACAGAGAGAGAAGAGGCTGCACTTTTAGTCATCTGTGTAACTGCACTGAAACTGATCAAGGGAACATCAAAAACTATATTTTTAAAAAGTCTGTTACAGATTTATAACAATAGAAAAAAACAATTTTATCCAGTCAAGTGTAACTCCACCAATTTCCCACATTAAAGTGTGTTTGCAGGTCTTGAGGAGTACGTGTGTGAAAGAAGTAGTGTAAAGCCTTTTGTGGGTCACTCAGTGGCTATGTTGCATTATGGGTAATGTAGGCTCCAGGTTTTGAAAGGGAAGAAGAATGTGTGGAATAAAATGTGATGTCTCTGCCACATGCAAATAAACATGTACGTCACTTAAACAAACAGACACAATGTTTTTAAAGTAAGAAATAAAGAACTTGATGTAGAAGATTTGCCGAATTTACAAGAAGCCCTAATAATTAAGAATTTGTCAGAGACAGCGTTTCACAAAGTTTATAAAGTTTCTCTTAACTCAACAACTCACTAAATTGAGCGATTTTTAAAGGGAGTCTGGTGACTTCTCCAAGAAGTAGCCTATACTGGTTACTGTTTAGTGTCTTCTTTCATAAATTGAGTGTAAATGGTGAAATCAGTGTAAACAGTGTGTTCAAACAGCTGCTAAATGTTGGCAGGTCAGACTTTAGCACTTTAGACACAGAAGCAGACAGGCTGGTGCAGCCATGCTGCCACAAACTGACACTTCTTACAAGGAAACACACAACTTACTGTTTTCATTTAATGCTGAATTTACTAGAAGGAGACAATGATTCAGAATCTGTCGTAGCTGTTTCACAAATGTTTTCTAGATTTTCTCCTCACTCAACAACTCTTTAAATTGTGTGATTTGTTAAGGGAGTCTGGAGATGATGTGGTTACTAGTTCAATGGTTGGATCAGTTGAAACAGATCATAAACACCTGCAGGTTAAGAAAGCCCAAACATTTGTCTGTCATTTACATTATAGTCTGAGTGATCGGACCTGATCGTCACTGGAGGCAGCTTGTAATTAAAAAGATTACATGCAGCTTCTTCTGGGGCCACGAAGACTTTATGCTACTTCTTCCCCAGGACCTGTGAACACACTTGTAAAATAGGTGGAGTTTGTTGTCCGGACAGTTTCACTGCAGTTACATGTAAAATGTTTTTTGGAGTGAAAATGCAGCCAGAGATAAACAGGACTGTTCTCACCGTGATGAACGTCTCTCCTGCTGCAGCTTATTCCATAATCCCGTTACAAATCTCGTCGCTGTGGTTTCAAATCTCACAGCTTAAAATGAGTCTCGCATAACCCAATAAACTCAACACCGGTCAGTTCATCATCCTGTGAGGAGGCTGCAGCTCCTCCTGTGGCCCCTGGGGGTCCCCAATAGCTCCCAGAGGACGTCTGGGTTTGTGCGAGAAGAAGAAGAAGAAGAGGAAGAAGAAGACGTGTGTCTGGTCAGGGGGTGGCGTTGCAGGGTAAAGGTCGAAACGCCACCTCCATGTTCTCCTCCATGATGATGTCAAACCGGCACATTAAGGGCCTGACGGAGAGGAAGACAGAGCATCGATCAAAAGGTTTCTTTCCATCACCAAGATTTCATAAACGCCATCGTACCAGTCTTTTCTAGCAGCTACGCTCAATATTACAAATTCAATTCAAATTTAAACGACAGATTTAATGAACAACCCTGTGTTCAGGACCGACCTCTCAGGATGATCCAGCGGTGTGAAGCGAATCCGCAGGAGTCTGATTTTGTAGCGAGGTCCGATCACGTTGCCGGTGCCGATGCGCATAGAGATCTTCTGGACCTGCTGCAGATCCTCGTCGAACTGGGCGAGCAGCCGCGTGGAGGTGTACTGCTCGAACCGGAGGAGCTTACTGCGAGAGAAGAGGAGGAGAATCACAATTTAGAGGTGCTTCAACAACAGGATGAAGGAGTCGCATCAGATTCTGTTCTGATCCGTTCACCGACGGGAGGAGAGCTCAGAGATTACGTTTTAACTTGTGGGATTAAAAAGTGGATTTATCTTCACTCCTGTTTATCAACCTGACTGCAGCAGTGATTCAGTCATTTTTAGACATTTTAATGCAGAATTAATTCATATTATATCATTAATTCAGAATAAGACGTTGGTTTCGATCTGCTGACAGTAATAAAGATGTAACTCTAACGTCAGCCTGCAGCTTTTGTTTTTACCCTTTTTAACAGGTCTGACTGCTGCTCCAGGTGTTTTCCCGACAGACTTACTGGTCTATTCGAGCCTCTGTGAAGTTTCTGCCGCTGTGCAGCCGGATGTAGACGACCCCCCAGCGGAGGTACTGGTTCCAGGTCACCATGTCCACTCTGTAGCTCAGCTCTGACAAACACAAGACAGTGTTACAGTCCGCTGATCAGAAAGAAATCTCAAACTAAATCAGGTAAGGATGAGATCATTTTAACTATACTTCTGCAGTGAGACACTGACATTACAGCACGTCAAACCTGTTTCAGTGCACCCTCAGCTTATAGATTTAACAGTATAGAGCAGAAAACAGCTGCTGCACTGCAATGACACAGTAAAGGTGTTTGACTCACTTCTGTAGGGCAGCGTCGCCGTGGTGCTGAAGAAGACTTTGGTCTGTCCGAGTTTCAGCAGCGTGTCCCTCCACTGGCTGACGTCGTAACCTGCAGGTGAGACGGACACAGGTGATCAGACGTCCACCGCTCGCGGTTCAGAGCTCAAGCTCAGTGATCGGTGACCCTCGTTGTGTTTCAGCACCTACCGAGCACAGGACAGGGCGCCGGTTTAAAGGCCTCACACTGAAGACAGCGGCCCTCCAGGTAGTCGCTGTAGGACGAGCAGGGGTAACCCGTGAGGCTGCAGGTTCGGTTCAGAGAGCACAAGAACAGAAACACCGAGCGCTGGTGGTCACACACGAAATACGATTTACCTGTAGGAGGAGACAACACTGCAGTGAGTGTGTGTGTGTTAAAGAGTGTGTGTGAGAGAGCTCGTGTGTGAGTTTACCTGCGAAGATGGTTTTGGGACACCCTGGTTGATCCGCTCCACCGTTTGCATAGAAGTCGATGTGACCGTGAGCTCCTCTCAGTCCAAACGCTGCAGAACAACACAGAAAATACAGAACCGCACGCTGAAATATGAGATGTGATACCAAGATCCTCCTGGTTCCTCACACTTTGCATATATTATATCATTTGTATCAGATATTCTGTCAATGCAACTTGACAAACTGGATCTTGTTGTTCTGTTCTGTACATGTGATTCAGTCATCATCTCCTCTGTGTTCAGTTATTATCAGTAGGTGTAACGCAGATGCTCACAGTTCATGTCGGTGTGAAGAACGTCCACAAACATGGCGTCCGAGGGGTCCAGCCTCTCCTCTGGCATGGCGCTGGTGAACATCGGCCCCGCCGGGTCCAGACCTGGAGGGACGGACGCCTTTAACGTTTGCTTTTATGTGTGGAGCATCAAATATTTACCATAACCTGAATTTCACAGGCACATGTAGAACACACTACTGCTGGATAAATGATTAAAAAAAGAATAAACTTAAATAAGATGGTGAAAATGAATTAATATAAAATAGTCCCATTGAAAGTCATAATTGTTGGATGATGTGTGTAAATTATGAGATAAAAATATTAGATAAAAAGCATTATGAGATAAACAGTCGAAATTATAGGGGAAAAAAATCAGAATTATGATGTTTAAGTCATAAAAATAAGATGAAAAGTCAAAATTATGAAACTAAAGTTATAAATGTACGATAAAAAGTTGAAGATATGAGATAAAAAAAAACAAAATTATAAAGTAGATGAGATAAAAAGTTATAAAATATGAAAGAAAAATCGAAATTTTGAGACAGACAGTCTAAAATTATAAAATAGAGTCTGAATTATAAGACAGAAAGTCAAAATAACGAGATTAAAGCCATAATTATTGAAGAAAAAATGGAAAGATTGACTCGTTATCCGATTATCTTTTATCAAGGCTACGTTTTCATCTAATCTTTCTATTTTACTGGCATTAATGGGCTTCCAGACCCGCAGGACAGAAAGAAACCATGTGTACGAACAGTAAAAACATCTGTTTTATCTTCACCTGTGATGCGTCCGATCTTCCCCTTCAGGTTCGCTCCTACAAATCCGGCCAGGTGAGCTCCCAGACTGACGCCGATCAGGTGAACTGAGCTCAGAGGGGCTCCCTCCTCCTGCAGACACACGACAATCAACAACACACATTCAGGTACACAATATGTGTTACACCTCTCAGTCTAAATGTTCATGCATTTATTATGTGTGCGGCATTAAACACTGACTGGGTTTAATATCGTTATTCGAAGCTGCTTTAATTGATTGAATTTATACATTTGTTAAGGCTGATTTGTAAGAAATAACTTGTATATTTCCACATCAAGCCGACACAAAGCAACGTGATCAGCCCACTGAAGTCGTGCTTGCGTCCGCGTGATGAGTGTTAGTCCAACTTTTAGCTCAGTTTTTGGTCTCCACCAGCTCCCGAGGGAAATATCTGACTCTTTAGCTGCTAAATGTTCCACTTTTTGTTCACCAGCTAGTCTCGTTTACGGCTGAACAGGTAGTTTAAGGAAAATAAGAAAAAACAAACAGTAAATGTGCCGAAAAACAAAAAACTACGAGCTAAAAGAGGCTAAAACGCTCGCCACACCTGCATAGTCAGGATGAAGTCGGTCAGGTTCTGAGCCGCCTCCCTCGTGTTGATCACAGCAGTGAAGTAGTTGAGGTTGGCCGCCCCCTGGTTCCAGTCCACCACGATGATATTCATGTCCTCCTGCTCGGCCAGCAGCCGCACCAAGTGGTCGATCCAGATGGGGGGCGCTCCGGTGGGCCGGTAGCCGTGGATGACGAAGGCGGTGGGGCGGGAGAGGTCGAAGAGCGGCTGGGAGGACAGGTGGTGGTGGTTGAGCTCGCGGCCGCAGTCGAGGTTGGAGCGGGTGTAGAGCAGCAGCCGGACGTACAGGCTGGTTCCCATGAAGCAGTGCGACAGGTTGAGGTCGGTGAAGTTATCGCAGGACTCGCCCGCCCCGCTCTCCCCCTGACCTGGACGCACAACACGGGAGACATTTTGTTTGAGGACTGATATTAAAGCTACGTGTCGCTAATTCACGGACGCTAATATCTGCCAGTAAAGACAAACAAAGAAAAAAACTTTTTAATTTAGACTCACTATAGGAATATTTTTATCATCAGGGATACGTTTTATATTTTTGTCTCTTTTACTGGCAGCAGTGGGCTTCCATACAGCCAGGCTAAAACAAAAGTCTGATTTTGTTTTATTCTATCACAAAAAACCTTTATAACACTCTGGTCCCGTTATAACAGAATAGAAAAAAACCAAAACAAAAGACGAGTATTGAATCTGGACAAGAAGAGGAGAAATAAATAAAGAGAAATAAAGTCGACAGCCATGCTAACGTCTCTAAAGGCTAAATGCTAACGACAGCATGCAAACACACTCACTTGGGCAACGCTAACATGCTAATGCTAAGCAGATGTAATGATTGGTGTATCTTCAGGTATCAGACGCTCAAATTTAATGTTTTTTAAAGACCTTCAGGTATTTTTTTAACCAAGTTTGAGACAAGTTTTGGGATAAATGATCTTTTCTTATTCGAGAATCACAGGAAGTTTTCATTGGTCGATGTACATTTTGCCAGCAGGTAGTGAAAGTTCCAAGAGTAAAAGCAGTTATCACTTATGAAAAACTTTATATTTTGATCTTAAAACGCATGAAATATTACTTTATTGTCTTGATCATCCTTTATCCATCACATATAAACACATATACACATATACGTGTTGTATAAAGTACCCAAAAGTTATACTTGATTAAAAGTAAAGACATTGTGTTTAAATATCACTTTGGTAAAAGTGAAAGTCACCCAGATGAATAGTGTTTGAGTAAAAGTCCTACAACATCAGATATTAGCTGTACTTAAGTATCAAAAGTACAAGAACTTTTTCTGATTATTGGAGCAGTTTTTTTGTTTGTTTTTTTATCTGTCGATAAAATAAGATATTTTAAAAAATCACTCATTTGGCTGTGAGGCAGCCTGTAATCAGAAAAGTAACTAGTAACTTAAGTTATCAAATAAAAGTAGTGGAGTGGAAGTAAAAAAGTAGCAGAAAATGGAAAAACTCAAACATACATACAGTAAATATATAAGTACGTTACATTTCATCACGGAATTTTAATCTAAAAAAACAAAACTGTAAATATCTGTAAATCTGTCTGATTAAAGCAGCAGCAGCCGTCAGTCTGGTGTTTATCTCTGTGTTTGCTGACATGTTTCAGCCTCTGACCCAGTTCTGTTCACCAAACATCTCATCCTCTCTGCACAGGTTAAAAGTCCAGCGTCTGAGTCGGAGGTCAAAGTCCGTCTGACTGGAAACGCTGGGATCAGTTGTGTGTCTGGTAAGTGACGATCAGTGTAAGTGGGACCTCTTTAGCTCTGTGATGTGAGGATTAAGCTGCCGGTCAGGAAAGAAAAAAAGAGTCTCTTTAGCCTATTTAAAGTGTCTTTAGCCTGCGTGCTGCAGTTTCAGGCTGGTGGTTGTTTCGGTTTCCTCCTGAACAGCTTATCACAGCCGACTGGTGCGTCTGAGCTCTCTGTTGGTTCAATATTATCACAAGACAACAGAGGGATTGCACCATCGCTGTCCTGCACGTAGCTCATCAAAGAGGTCTGTTTTATTGAATCAAGAGAAATAAGAAGTATTCAAGTAGATTTAGTGAAGACTGGATCTAGTCAGCGTCTCTCAAATCTCTCTTCATTACTCTGATTCAGAGCTACAGTTGTGATTTCACAGAGATGAAGCTGTAATCGTGCGGCTCTTCACTACACTTTCCAAATGTCATTGGACCTAATGTCTAGATTTATGACAGCGAAATGAGTCACGTCTCTGGTGTTGTGACACTCAGAAGAAAGTCTTTTTGGGCTGCAGTGCATCACGTGTTGATGTAATTACACTGTTTGCCCGCTACGAAAAGCGCTTGGTCAGAACTAGTGTTAAGTAAGAAAGCGTCGTAATGATTTCAAGGCTTTAGCTGTGTTAGCTGTTAGTGAGCTGAGCAATAATAATAAATCTAATAAAAATCCTGTTTCCGTGCAAAACGCCGGTTCTGTTTAAGCGACAGGACGCTCTGGAAGTAGCGCCCGTGATTGGCACAAGGTGTAAAGGTGGACAGAGCTCAACACAAGCCCCCAGGACGAGCGCCAGGCTTCAAATCCAATTTGACAAATTGACCACACGGTGTAAATACAATTCACGTGATGGGCTGGGGTCCAAAAAGACTTTTTCCTTTAAGCTCACATTGTGAAAGAGGCAACAATGGACATATTATTATGACTCGTTTCACTATCAGAACTTTGATCCCTTGGTCCGATAACTTGCAGCAGGATTAAATCATTTTATCCTCGTTCAAACTATCCGGGGGCTTGGAAGTGTCCAGAGCGACACACTGTGGGACCCACGAAGCAGAAGGTCTGGGTCATTTTATACCCGGGCGAGTTTAACTTTCTTTGGCTTCAGCTGCCACTGAGCAGCTTTAAATGTCCACGTTCTCATTATACGTCCGTGGCTCGACAGTGAAAGCCCATTTGTTTGAGCGGCTGCAGTTCTGGAAGTGATTTTGCCGTTTGATCACTCCATCGAGGTTTCAGAAGAGTTTTCAGATAAAGTCAAAGCCGACCTACTCCTCACTCATCCCACAGAGCCTCACGAATGCTTCCTTTGCTTCCAACTATCAAGCACAAGCACATTTTTTTTACTTGTTTTCTTGTGTGTGTGTGTGTGTGTGTGTGTGTGTGTGTGTGTGTGTGTGTATGGTACGGTTACAAACATGGCTGGTTATCAGGGCTTCTCTGCTCTGCAATTAGCACACATGAGTGCGACACTGCCCTCAATAGGATCAGGCTGCTATAAAAAAAACACCTCATCCCCTCACCGCCCGCCCGACCCTGAGCACAGGAGCGTGGAAGTGGCCCCAATCCAGCCCCAAACGTATACGTTAGTAACCTGTGGAGGACTAATAACTGGCTGTGTGTGTGTGTGTGTGTGTGTGTGTGTGTGTGTGTGTGTGTGTGTGTGTGTGTGTGTGTGTGTGACCACCAGAGAGAAACTGGCTTTTTCATTTCACACTTCAAAGTGGAGCAGATGGGTGGCTGACTTTAAGTAATCTGTTCCTTCCTGCACTTCACTGAGCTGTTTCTGTCTGCAGTCACACACACACACACTTATATTGTGTGTTTGCGGTTATTTAAAGTACAACACGGTTATTTTTATCTGGGTTTCTTGCAGGATCAATCCCTCCTCAAAGGTGCTGTAAGAAGACTCGAGCTTTAGAAGGAGCAGACGTTCTCATTTTTCTTTTACACATCAGCTGATTCGTTGGTGTTTTTCTTACCTTTGCAGAGCACGAGGAGTCCCAGCAGAGCCGGGAGTCTGCAGCGCAGCATCCTCCCTCCAACCGCAGAGACGTCGAGGGAACGATCGAGGTAAAGAGTCGGGACGGGAGAGAGAAGGAGCTGTGGACGCAGAGTGAAGGAGGGAGCGAGTGAACGAGGGAGGGATTGTTGTGAGAGGGAGGGAGGAGGGGAGGCGTCTTCACTCACAGAGAGGATGTAGAAGGATGGAGAATAGGACGGACATTTGATGAAAGGGAGGAGAAAGGAGACAGAGGCAGCAGAGACCCCAGTATGTCTCAGAGAAAAGGTCATTTGCAGCCTAATATTAAGTTATAGAAGTGTTTAATAAGTTGTATAAAAGGTCCCCAAAAATCAATCAGGTTGATCAACCTGTGAACTCAGGTGGATGTGATTGGCTGTCAGACGCTGCTGTTAGACTCTGGATCGAGATAAGAAAGGTTTCTACGTGTGAAATAATGTCGTAAAGGATTTGTAACGGGGCAATAAAATCTCTTCTAGTGGAGCTTCTGTTTCTTTCATGTGCTTTCTGTACTTCCTCTTTCTTAATCCTTGGAAACTTGTTTCTGTGTTTGAGTTTTTATTTTACAAAACAACGACAACAACAACGAACAGAGCTCAGTGGGAGAATAAGCAGCAAAGATGAAAGTGTAAAAACCTGGTAGGTGGTCTTCAACCCTCCTCGTCGCTGATGAGTGAGGCTGAAGTACGATTGTAGGTAATCTGTGCCATCAAAAGTTGGAGCCGCACCAGTGACGGTTATTAATAGCCCCGCAGGCTCTGACCACACTGCACCCAGCCCATCCAGCCCTGTACTCGCTCGATTCAACATAAACACATGTAATTTAACGTTCAGAGAGAGCTCTTCAGAGGGTTACAGTAATGTAAGAGTGCCACTGTGACCGCATAAGCAATGGTTGAAAGACAGAACGGGAGCTCAGTTTGACGACTGAAAGGCACAGAGGGATTAGATTACACAGTGTCCTCTGCAAAATCTGTTCATCAGGAGGAACACTGCTGCGTCAGAGCCCCTCAGGATGTGTCCAAAACAACAGGTGGCACCTCAACGTCCGAGGCTTTATTTCAGTTTTGTTTTTATAGTCGTCCATCTTTGATTCTCCCTGTCAGCCACAGAAAAATGTGAACAATTTAGCTTCCACTTCCACTGAACACTTAAACTTTTACCTGGTTGTGAAACAGCCTCAACTTCACACTGATCCCTGCAATAATCTAAACAAGCAAAGGTCAGCGAGAAGCGTGAATTGAAAGAAGCTGCTGTGTAGTCTGTCGACACAGGACGAAAACAAGGTCTGCTTTGTTTCAACGTCAACGCTTTGTCCACGCTGGACACGTTCAGTCCTGTGCTTGTCCATCACAACCATCGTCCTCCCTACTCCCTCTTTATACTACATCACCTGACTTCCTCCTTTGCTGCTGTAATAATCACTGCGGCCACTAGAGGTCGCTGCCTAACAAGAAACGTCAAAAAGGGTCGTAAACAGTCAACCTATATGGTCATTTTCCTGATGAGGATTAGCAGTTTTAAGTCTCTTTAAGTTGATTTTTACACTGAGAAAAAGCCAAATCCTCAAGAAATCTGAAACATACAAAAACTGAGGGAAACACAACGATATCGCCTCTTTTATCAGTGTTTCCTGAGTGTTTTAGGGGCGTGCGGAGCAGGACTGGACTGTTAAAGGTCAGTCTGAGGTCATGATGTCCTGGCCAGCTAAAGAGCTTAGCTCTGAGGTCGCGCCCTCTCATCAGTCACCTGACTTGGCACATAACAGCGGCTGAGGTGGATCCAGGAGATTATAAAACCAACAGCGGGTGGTCAGACTTTACTATTTCTTTTTCAATATAATCTTTATTTATCCAGAGACAGTTGACAAACTACAACTACTTCACACGTTCTTCTTATCTTTACTCTTCAAACTTACTGGAGGTGCAGTTTGCCAAACCTGTTTATCAACTAGCCGCTATTTTGTGTCTCTGCTCGATAATTAAGAGTGAATCTCTGCAACTTCAAGGTCAATTTGAATAATCAAGGTATCCTGACAATGGGAACACTGGAAGTGTTTGTTCAGATGTGTAAGTATAAGTATATGTGTCACTGGGTCCGAGTAAATTGAGTTGGCAGACAAAAAAACTCACAATTTTAAAATTAAACCCCCCTGAGGAATGATGCAGCTGCAGCTCTAAACCTCTAGGAAACCACAGCAAAACATCTGAACATCACCTCTGCAAACTTGTACGCTAATAAAGTGAATCAGAACAAAAGTAGAGAGGTTTTAGTGCAGAGTACTATATCACCATCTATACTATTTAAAATGACTACATATTTAACTTATATGTTACCATAGGTGCTCGGGCTGAACAGGTTAAAGGCTGAACAGTCAGTCAAACAGACAGCAGACGGTTCAGGAGACGCGGTTAGCTCCCAAATTCAAATCGGATTTTGACGTGTCTCGTTGTCAAGTTACGGCGGTGGCCAAACTGGATGTTTAAACCTTTTACAGGTTTACATTTGAGAGTAGATGGTCACATTTTAGTTTGGGTTTGGTGGGATGAAGGTCCAGAGAAGGACGATGGAGGAACTTGGGTGCAAACCAACAAAATTAAAATCAGTCGGGGGTTCAGATAAAGAAGAATCCCCTCTGTTCACGAGACAATCAGAAGCTCCTGCAGCTGGGTGCGAAAAGGTCAGGAGGGTCTGGATGTGCTATTATAAGAGTCTTCAGCTAAAGCTGCTGAGATTATCGCAGCTAAACCGTCGAAGCTGAACATATTCATGTCTCTGTTAAACTGCAGTATTAGATAATGATAAGCGGATAATCCAACATTGATCCGTTCTCTGACACCATGAGCTGCATTATCAGTTTCAGCCTTGTGCGGTGTCTTTTCTCTGAGCAGGAAGGTTCATAACATCTGACCCCTTGGAACTGGAACAACCAATAAGTCAACAGTGTGTACGTGTCCGCAAGAAACTGCAGTACAGACAGGAAAGATATGTTTGAGGTCATTCAGAGGCTGTTCAGACCTGATGAGCTCTCACTTCCTCTCTATATGCAAATAAACACAAATAAAATCACTGAGACGAACAGATTTGACATTTTAACACAAAGAAATGAAGAACTTAATGTAGAACATTTGCCGAATCAACAAGAAAACTCAAATAATTAGGAATTTGTCAGAGACAGCGTATCTTGAGGTTTAAAGAGTTTATTTCAAATCAGCAACTCACAAAATTGAGTGATTTTCAAAGGGAGTCTGGGAACTTTCTCCACGGCGACAAAGAACTACTTGTGTATTTGTAAGATTTGACATGATTACTGTCACTTACTTTAGTGGTTGAATCAGTTAAAGCAGCTGCTAAATGTTGGCAGGTAAGACTTCAACACTTTAGACACAGAGGCAACAACACAACTGACACTTTTTACAGGAAAACAATCAACTTCATATTTTGATTTAATGCAGAATTTACAAGAAGGCACCAATGATTCAGAATTTGCTTTGGCAAAGTTTCACATAGTTTGTTAAGTTTCTCCTGATTCAACAACTCCTAAAATCAGACGATTTGTTAAGGGAGTCTGGTGATATGTGTTCACAAACATCTGCTGCCAACATTGGCAGGTTAAGGAAGCACAATGACGTCATTTACGTCACAGTGAACCACGTGGAAATCAGACAGTGTGTCATCCATTCTGTGGTTGTGGCTTCTTCTTCCTCCTCTGTCACAGAAGACGTCAGTTGAGAAGTTGATCCTTCAATGACTCCATTACATAGTTTGTCCACCGGAGAGGGCTGACAAGTTTATCTCAGCCATGCTGACAGTCCACCACTTTGGTCCAAACTGAAATATCTCAACAACTACTTGATGTGTTGGTGTTAGCTTGGTAGATTCATGTTATGATCAGTTCACATTTGTGGTTTTAGGTGAAATGCCTCAACAATTACTGGATGGATTGACGTGAAAACTGACTGAGATGAATCAGAGATTCATGGTCCCTGCAGAGACATTCTTGTCCTGTATCTTGTGGACAGTTAATGCTGATTGGAGAGGAACGTGTCGAGGAGCTCGGTGGGGAGGGAGAAGACCACGATGGACGCAGTGCTCTGGACGGAGGACAACGACTGCAGGTATCTGAGGTGTAAAGCCACGGGGGAAAGTCCTGACGCCGCCTCCTTTAGAGCACGAGATGCCTTCACTTCTCCTTCAGCCACAATCATCTGACAAACACACAGACAGAGACAAGGTGAAGCCACAGGAGAGCAGAAGATCCTCAAGATGCTCTTTGTTTTTAGGGTCATAATCTGAACATTTTATCACAAAAGAGGATGAAAAAAATGGACAATCATAACATGTAAGAGTCTTAAAAACAGTGTTGTAAAGGAGTAAATGCTCCCAACTGCAAAACAAGTTGTTCATGAAGTAACAGAAACTAAAAAATGGTGAATTGTGGACGAGCTTTATCGCCTCGTTAACTCATTTTAAAACACACTTCATTCAAACTGGACATAAACTAAATAAATCTCACTGAAACACACTTGTTTTAACTTTCCACAATCACCTCCGCCGTCTCTTCTCGTCCCCAGAGTCATAGTCCTGGCCGGAGCTGTTGTAAATCGCCTCCATCCCCTGTCTTCAAACTGACCTCCGTCACGGTCCAGGCTTCTGTCAGCTCGCAAGGCCACATAGCTCTGCAGTTAGCAGTTAGCGCTTATGCTTTCCCGTGGTGTTTTGGAGATACCTTCGAATTCTGGCCATTTCTTACAGATCACACCTTAAATGCCACCACTGACTGTTACTTTCAGCTACTTTGTGTTAAAGCCTGCTGGATGTCACACAAACTGAACGACTGAACACCGACAGTTCGTTTAATGTCTGCAGGGTCACTGGGATTAAACGAAACAGATGGCAGCAGCTCAGACACACCTGTGTGTTTGTACCTGTTCTCATCGAGACAAGGCTGCGGCGAAAAACAGAAGAACCGAAGCTGACGGAGCATCTGACAGACAGATTGTGTGTGTGTGTGTGTGTGTGTGTGTGTGTGTGTGTGTGTGTGTGTGTGTGTGTGTGTGTGTGTAGATACTTTAGCTCTGGCCCTCCTGGCAGCCTCGGCCTCTGAAGCCATGCAGCGCTGCAGACCGACGGGCAGCGTCAGGTCTTTTAACTCCACCCGCTCCACCAGAACACCCCACAGTCTGGACGCAGTGTGCAGCTCCTCCTGCAGCGCGAAACACGTCAAACTAATGTCACCATGTATATATGCTACTGAGGGGCGAAGTGCAGCATCCAAACATGAATATGCGATGAAGACATTTATTAAATCATGTTTTTATTATGTAGTCTTATTTAATCAGAGCAGAATGGTGGGTACACGTTAAGAAATTGTTTATAAATTCTTCCAAAACTAATTTTTTATAACTTAACTTTTTGTTTCACTAAATTTAGACCACATTATCCATTAACCCCGTTGCTGCTCTTTACCTTTTCCATCACCTTTCCACTGGATTCTCGTTTACTTTTTGAACGTCTCAATAAAATGTTAAAACAAAAGAAAATAAATAGAGTTGCAAGTTGGAAAACAGGTAAAAAATAATAATAATAAACAATAATAATAATAAAATAAAGAGGCACAGACTAAGCTAGCTCCTGTAAAACTTATCAGCTCTTTGATCATAACACAGACGTTAAATGGCAGCGTTTCACTCACCTCCATTCTCTTAGCGATGCCCGTCCTCTGTGTCAGTATGTCCGTCAGAGTGTGTGCGCCCAGTGCGGCTCTCAGGGTCGTCTGGGCCAGCGCGTGTGTGGCCTGGTAGCCATTTTTAACACGGGTCACCCAGAGGAAGGGGTCCACCACCCGGTAAAACACGACAGCATCCACCTTTAACGGCACCCAGTCGGCAGTCAGAACCTAAACAGAAGACCTCATCAGTGAATGCAGTTTACTTTCTGAGAACACACATCTATACACTCTTCAGGCTTCATCTCACAACCTGCCAAATCATACGAACTGCTGGTGTGTGAACGTGCAGAGCTGACTGACTCGTGACAGAGCTGCTGCTGACCTCTTGTGGCTGGATGTTAAAGCAAACAGTCCGCAGGTCCACTGTCTGGATGACGTCCAGCCAGGGGATGAACCAGAACAGACCTGCAGAGACGGAGGATCACAGCCTGAACACTTTATGTGAAACATTTTGAAGCAAAACCTTGGAATTATTATCTATAGCATGTTCAGTCAGTTCAGCTTCAGACTAATTGTTATGATTTTAGCTTTAGTTGCCGGTGGCTGAAATGTTTTATTTCCATTTTTTTGATAATATTCTGTTGAAAGTCTTTAAAGAGGCAGTCTGAATTTAAACTATATGTGCATTATGTGAGCTACGTTCAGAGGAGTCATTATAACAAACTGTACAGCTGGAGACAGTGCGGGTCCTATGAGGCAAATCATCACCAACAGAAGGTGATAATTTGACAGCCTGTCTGTAAATGACTGCATTGTGACAGCGTCACAACTGTCTTGGAATCAGGGTTAATAACATTTTATAATAATAACATTTAGAAGCACAGGTGGACATCGCTGAGGACAATTTGACATTATTTATGATTTTATTTGGGCTAGAAAGAAAGAAAAACTTACTTTCCTTCCTTTGTTTCTTGTTTTCTAAATGAATTTAGTGTCATGAAGCTTCTGGTTCTGCTTATACAGTTCTGCTTTTCCACTTGATGTATTTCGCTCTCTGTATATGTATTTTATTGGTCCTGTTACAACTGTTACATCTTGAATAAAAATGTGTTTCAGAGAAATGATTCGTACTGTACCAGGTCCTTTAGCTCGTCCTTTAACGACGCGGCCCAGTCTGAAGATAACGGCCCTCTCATACTCCTGGACGACCTGCATGAGTCAAAACACTCTCAGATACGTACTGTTTGTATTCATTTATTACTTTGTATATGTTGTTGTCAGTTAATTGATTAGCGGCTTTCTTGTACATAGTTATAAATTAAATATCTTTGGGTTTTCTACTGTTGGTAGGATTTTCAGACTTTACCTATGATGAACATTTTTCACTATTTGTCATGTTTTTTTAATTCGCAGCCGTTGTGTGTGTGTGTGTGTCTGTTTTACAGTTTTACAGTGTTTACTCTGTATCCCAGGCACAAGCATTTCCTCCATTCCAGCTCTATCTTATTTAATTACCTTCTGCTATGGAGGTTTGGTTTTCACCCGAGTCTATTTGTTGGTTTATCAGCAGGATCACACAAAAACTACTCAACAGATTTCCATGAAACTTGGATGGAGGCTGTGTCTCGACAAATGAACCAACTCTGCTCACTACATCTGAGCCTTTTCTGCTTGTGTGCATGAAAAAGCATTAAAATGATGGTTTCCAGTATTGGGTACTTTATCGGTATTGGCCATGAGAGTCATATCGTGTATCCGTATCGTATATTATCGTATATTTGGCTCCTGGATCACTAATACTCGGTTATCGACCCTGAAAAAGAAAAATATTGGTCGGCCCCTAACTGTTGCATTATAACTACTGAGGTATAGTAAAATTGCAATATTTGATTTTGTCCTAGCGTTGATACATTGTTTTTGAAGAGATTTCAAAATATCGAGATATATGAGAAGAAATAGCCCAAAATATCGCGATATTATTGTGAGACCAATCAGTTTTTTATGTTTAATGCCATCTCTTACTTACAGAAGCACAATAGACCAGTATTTATGTGTTTTAATGTGTAGGAGCAGATACATCTCTGTGTCCTCTCTGTTGTTTACATCACATCACCTTCGCACACATCCAGCCTGTGAGGGGGAGGGTGGAGAGGATGAAGGCCGCGGACAGCAGCGTCAGCACCGCCCCGAACACCTCCCACACACCGCCGCCGCCCCTCCTTCCTCCACCTGCCGACAACAGAGGTAGCAGGGCGGATAAAAACCATAAAACAGTGACACTCCGGCTGGGAAGAAGTCAGTGAAGCTGCCTTTTAAAATGGCTCGAAGAAATGTTAAGCTAGCAGAGTCGAGCTAACCGGGCGTTAGCTTACGTTTACTGTGGAGTTTGACGTTTTCAGCGACAAATTCATCCGCACAGGCAGCTCCAACTCTGTAACCGCCGGGCATCACCCTCCGCATCACAGCGCAGTGGAGTATTAACCAGTTTAATTTGTTGTAGGAGTCATTACTACACAGTATTTTACTTATTTTCGAGCCATTCGCGACGACAACTTTAAGCCGCTGTGGTCCGTTTGGGCCGTCCCCTGGATTCCGCGTCACGTTGCCCAGCAACATGGACACGGCCCCGCCTCTTCCGGTTAAAAGACGTAAAACAAAATAAAAGCACAAATTAACAATGAAGAAGTCCCTGCAGGAGTATTTATTAGTGTTGGGCTGAATCTCATTATTAAGTTATATATTTTAAAAAGCATATTCCCTTCCACACGTTTTACACCTAGTTTAATTTAGTGAGTACATTTACTTTATAGTTTTACATTTGTATAGTTATTTTTATAGTTATAGTTATTATAATAAAAATACAAATTGTTATTATATTTATGGTTTTAATAATAATAATGATTCGTTATTATAATATATAATTATAGTTTTTATTAGTTATAGTTTTTATTAGTATTATTTTTTAATTAATAATTTTTATAGTTGTTTTTTTTAGTGGCAATCTCAAAGTTTTCCAGAAGCGGCAATTGCAGATGTATTTTTGGATCTCACTGCTTCCCGGAGATCCAGTGTCGCCTGTGTGACGCCAGTCAGTCGTCAGGTGGTCGCTTTGCCGCGTCTTCACAGCATTTCATTTAATCAAACACTGTTATCGGTCTTTCCTTTGTTTGTTCGGCCATGACTGTTAACGGTAACGTTAACCGTTAACTCCCAACACCAGCAGAGAGCAGGACAAACACGACTGTTATGTTGCGTGTGAACCACCGACTCTCTCTGGTCGACCGACCACTGCCGGTGAACGCGTCATTAACTGTGCGCCGCTTGTGATGTTTTCTGTGAAAGTCGTCACCGACCCCCGGTGTACATCTCTGGTATTACAGCACATTTCATCAGTGTGTTACCTCATCCGGCGATTGTTGGTGACTTAACAGGTTTATTTACATGAAAATCTTCCAGATTAATACGTTAACTTCAGATTATTAATAGAAATGCAATCAGTTAATAAATAATGATGTTTTGTTAGAGCTACCTAGCAGCCAGTATATAAAGTAGTTTACGTAAGCTCCACCTTAAAGGAACAGTTCTCCCAAAATCCTAAATCAAGTCATTATCTCCCGACGGTTTTGCTGTGAAGCTCCAGAAATGTTTTGTGGACCTGCCTTCCCATCCACATGAAGGTGAGTAGATAGTAGTTAAATTTTCATTTTTGGGTGGACTGTACCTTTAGTCAAAACCCCTCTTGGATTAGACGGTAACTGAATTGTCACAAAGCTGAAAAATGCTCTTCTAGCAGCGTGTGGTGGTTCTGGTTTGGTTTTAACGTTTCTTATTCTGAAATCAACTCAAGTCTTTTATTTGTGAGTATTTTATAATCTTATAATCTGGAGAAATGCATTCAGAGCATCAATCCGCCTGCTTACTTTAGTCTTGCACCAACAGTTTTATTTTAACTGTAAACTTTCTTGTGCAGTTTAACTTTGATTAGTTTTTCCATGTATGCGTGCATCATTATAACCCATTTCCTGCCATGGTATCACTCTTGTAATCTCATTTTTGAGAGGTAATGCTCTCTATTAATACATGGAAACTTTCTTGTGCCACTGACATACAAGTTTCCTTCCTTGTTCGGATGGATAAAACGTAATTGTATCTTATCTTCCTTTTTATCTCTTGCTTGTGCTCTCTTTCTCACCCATGCATACACTCACATATACGCACTTCCTGTGAAACTATCAGGCCAGCTCAGTGGTTTTCTTCTGCTATTGTGTTTGTTCGCTCTCCGTGTGCTGAGTGCTGACCGTTCCCAGCTCGCCTCCTCCTGCTGCAGACCCACCAGAGTTCAGGGAACCGAGAGATCCAACATCAACACGGCGTCTGGACTTCTGTGGCACTCAGGGTGAATGCAGAGCAGCTGCTGTCAGACATGAAGTGGTGCTGAGGAAGCAGCAGGTGGTGAGACTTGTTCATAGTGGTGACTGTCTGATGACATGGCAGCAGCTCTGCCAGTGTGTTACCACGGCTGCATCAGCAGGAAGGAGTGCGAGGATCTGCTGGGGAAGAAAAACAAGGATGGAGCGTACCTGATCCGAGACAGCGAGACCATCCAGGGAGCCATGTGTCTGTGTGTTTAGTGAGTACTCTGACGTTTTACAGCTGCCAACACAGCGAATAGTACTTTGAGTATTCTATCATTCATAGTAGTAATCAGTTTTATAGTATTTTGTATAATTATTGGTATTCATAATATAACATACTCCACGGTGTGTATTCTCAGGTTTTATCTCACGGACATCCATTTCCCCCAGTGTGATGAAAAAAAGATCTTGAAAGTCGTCATATAATCGAAAGTTTCTCAAAATAATTACTTACTAAAAATAATGAGTTGGAATCTCAAAACAGTGAAAACATGTCTCAGAATAATGACTAACGTATGTCAACATGATGTGAATCCTTCTTAAAATAATGGCAGTCTCTCAAAGTAGTCAGTCATAAGTCATTATTCTGAGAATAAGTCTCATATTTTTGAAATACTAAGTCATTATTTTGAGAAACTTAGTCTTTATTTCAAGTCACTAAGTCGTTATGTCGTGTTGATGACTAGATCATCATTTTAAGTTCCTCAGTCTTTATGTCGAGTTTCTAAGAAACTTAAAGATGCTTCAGTTCCTCTTATCTTTGTCTTATCTTTGTCTTATCTTCGTCTTATCTTTGTGTTTTATCTGTTGTTTGTCTTTGTGGTTCCATTGTGGTCAGTTGTTGTCTTTGCCTCTCAGCCATTTTCGGTGATTTCATCGTGGTGTGACAGTATTTATGCATGAAACAGGACACAGAGTAGTTCTACAGCAATAATTGCAGATACTTTAATCATTTTATAAAGAAAAATGCTCTTAAAGGGCCATTCTGATGAGACAGAATACCTGTCCTCCAGGTGTTACTGACCCTGACAGCAGGGCCCAAACATAACAAAACAACACAAACCGAAAATGGACACATGTTTTATCATCCACCACTAAATCTGCTGCTGGAATTCCTCTTATTCATAAAGTTTATGGTTTAAATTCTGCAAATATTGTGTGTCAACAACATGTATCATGTTCATCTTTGCAGTAAACAGAAGACGGTGTACACCTACAGACTGCTACAGACACACACCGGACACTATACTCTCTTGGTAAAGACAAACGCACACACACACACACAAACACACACATATAAAGTGGGTCAATGACACAGTCTACGTTCAACTGGGTTTTTCAGATTTAGTTGGCTGTTCAGTTATATTTGCTGTAATACAACACACCTAAACCCTTTTTATAAGTTTATACGCTCATTTTATTAATTACACTGAAGAAAATTCACATTTATTTCCTAAGTGTACTGAACGTAATAAGTAAACTAATATCAACATACGAGCAGTAGACTTGTAAACGTGCTTCTTCGATACTTCTGGACTAAATCGTCCCACTTTTTAGTTGAAATAAGTGTGAGAGTGTTCAACTTTAAGCACACGACTAGTTTACATTTAGCAGACGCTTTTGTCCAAAGCCAATGCCATGCAACGTGCTGACGAGCACATCAGGAGCAGCTTTTGGGGTTCAGTATCTTGCCCAAGGACACTTCAACATGCAGACCAGGGGAATCGAACCAGCGACCTCCCGATAACAAGACGCTGGCTCTACCCCTGAGCCACAGCAGTAGTTTACATCAGTTTTACAGTTTTATTTTGTTTTATATATTCAGTTTTATAACTGTACTGTGAACTATAAGTACACTTTAAAGTTTACCCTCGTAAAAACAGGGGTTTAATAGTTTGATACTGCAAGTGTACTTCGTTCCCTCCTTTGAGTGAACTCAACATCATACTTACAGTTTAATATTCAGATATTATTTATATTCTAAGTAAACTTGAAGGTAACTCACATACATATAAAAAATAATCACATTTTCGTATGTACATCTTGAGCAAAAGATTAAGTACAAGAAAGCTGGATATACTTTAACATTTCTGTGTAGAACTTGCCTCTATTTTGTGTCTCTGCTCGATAATAAACAAAGTGAGTGTATCTCTGCAACTACAAGGTCTATTTGAATAATCAAGGTATCACAATAGAGGGAACACTTGAAGTATTTGTTCAGATGTGTAAGTATAAGTATATGTGTCACTGGGTCTGAGTAAATGAAGTTGGCACACAGCATAAATGAAAGATTTGCTCGGGCTTAGCAGGCTAAACCGAGAAACTGATGAGTCCATAACAAGTAAACTGAAAGCATATTATCACATTTTTAGTTTTAGTTCAGTAAAATGATTGCACACTTGAATAAACTTCTTCTTTTTAAGGGATATGGGATCTTAAACGGTACACACTGGAATCAGCCTGTATAATATAATATAATAATACGTTTTTAAGCAACAGAACTACATAATACTCTCTGCATGTTGTGAAACAGTACCGAGGTTATAACCTCAGCGACCTCAACAGCAGCTACAGCTCTGCATATAGAAACACCACAGCTCAAGAGAGAAAACCGAAGTTAGGTTTACAGCCGCTGTCCAGCAGACGCAGGCCGAGAAAGTGTCACTGCATCGACGCGAGAAACACTTTCCCACACTGACACCAGTGCTGGGATGTAACTAAGTACATTTACTCAAGCGCTGCTCTTTGAAGTACTTTACTTGAGTATTTTCATTTCATGCAACTTTACATTTCTACTCCACTACCTTCGGCTGACAGCTTTAGTTTTCTAGCTACGTTTCTTTTTGTACTCACTCGTAGATACCAGCCATGAGGATTTTGGATCGTGGGGCATACCGACCTGAGTTCTGACTTTAATTTCAGAATTAAAAAGTGAAAATAGTGTTGCACACTTTGGCTCCATGTGCAGTTTCTTTACGCAACGTTTCTTTAATTGAGAAAGATGCTTGATCTTGAAGAAGGCCTGAGGGCCGAAACGTGTGCAGCACTTTTTTTTTTTCCACTTCTCGTGATCAGCACTTCTTTAAAGCCCTTGTTGTGAAATAGTAAGTCAAAATAAGTCAAAATTCCGACCAATAAGGTCAAAATTATAACAAAGAAGTCAAAATTCGGACAAAAAAGTCACGTCAGTAACGTTTGTCAGTACATATTGCTGACGTACTTTTCATGCACAGTGATGGATCTTTACTGAAATACGTGCAACCTGAATTCTTCCTCTTCACACAATCAACTTCTGTATATGTTCAGATAATAATCTGTAAGAAGTGCATCTGAAGTTCCTTAAAATCAAACAGCAAGTATTGACAAGTATTTTTTAAGTTTTTGGTGTGAAAAAAATCAAAAACAGCTCTAATAGGCAGACACCACAGATAAGACCTTTAAAGGAACTTTTCTCCCCCAAGTGGAAACTCAGTAGTTATCTATGCTCACCCCCACAACACAGGAAACTCCTCTGACGTTTCAACTCAACCCGAGTGTCGAGCACCACACCGAAGGGCTCATGTTGTTTTGGGGAGAACTTTTTTCCACTCAAAGCTGTTGAGGTTTCGGTTAATTCACAAATGCTAATAATAGCTGCAAATCGTCTGGTTTTCGCCTCCAGATCTGTGAATCAACGCCCACATCTCAGGGGGGTTTTTTGTGTGAAAGTCAAAACAAAATGTCAGTTCAAACTGATCATCAAGCTACTGGAGTTTCAGATTTTTAGATGTGAGTGTTTAATGTGATAATGTAGGAACAACAGAAAAACAGAAAAACAGAAAAACAGCGTTGCAGCGTTCTCCTTAAAAGTAGCTGGAGACTTGTTTTAAAATGGAAAAAAACAACAGAAAAAAACGTCAAACGGCTCCATAACAGCTTGTCCGACGTAATCCAAGTTTCTGGAAGCTCCATAATCCCAAACTGATCTGAAAAGATGTTATTTACAGCCTGTTTTAAGATGAAATCTTCACTGTAGCTGCTAAGCTAAAAGTGTTAGCATGCCCACAGTCTGAAGCGGGTTTGATGCTGCAGTCACGTGCTCCTCTGATGGTCGTTCAGAGTCGTTCTTCCGACTTCAGCTGAAGAAGTTGTTCGGCTTAAAGCTTCTAAACGACACGTTGACAGCTGCTTCATGTACTCGAGTGACAAGGAAGAGCAACAGAAACGGATTATTTAGGCCACGAAACATATTCAACAAATGTGCATGTTACCATCAACCCAATGTTTACTTTGTCGGCCATGTTTCAGCGTCAATATGACGTCACCTCGGCAGCTCGGGTACCAAAAGTTTCTCTGACTTTCCAAGTTGTGACTCTGACTTGAGGGGGCATCCACGTGAATTTTCCCAGTCGGAAATACTTTACTAGTACGATGAGATCCAGATGAAGATGTGAGATGAACGCACGTCATCGCACATGTTTCTCTCTGTTCCAGCAAACCATCTTTTCGTGACTCTTGCTCTTGAAAGAAGCTAAAAGTTTTAAATAGTAGATCAACGACTGAAAATGTACCGTTAGGTCTGACAGAGGCTTCAGCAGAGCTCCCTCTGTCGTGTCGAGCTTCTGGGCAGCAGGTAAACACTGAGGTATGTTGAGACCATGAGCTCTCGTCGATCAAGTCGCCTTTAGCTTAACAGCTGCAGTGAAGAATTCAGCTTGAAAAGAGTGTAAATAATGTCTTTTCAAATCAATGTGGATCTCTGGGCTTCTGGAGACTTTCATTAAACCGGACGTTGCGACTTTGTTTTGCTTTGAAGCTCCTGAAAAATGTTTTGTGGACTACGAAACTTCAGCCTGGGGGTGAGGAGATAATGACTGAATTTAAATGTTTAGGTGAACTGTTCCTTTAATTTGCCTTTTAAAGACTTGTTTTGTTCTTATTGTTTGGACTCCAAGATGTTTTCATTTCATGGGCTCTATTTAAATCTCTATTTTCTGTCTGAATATGTGTTTGTCAGACAAAAAAACACCTGTTTTGTGATTTTCTGACATTTTATATAAAAAAAACAACAAATCGGTTCATCAGTGAAGTATTTTGCCGGAGTAATCGATGATGATTTAACTTCCATGTCAGACTTTTCCGACACAAAAACACTCTGATAATAAAAAAGAATCACAAACAAACTTTTATATTACAATCAAATATTACAAACACAAAGTTCATCGCCTGCTTTCACATTCAGTGTTTTTTGCTGTTGTTGTATTTTCTCATGTTTTCTGCTCTGCTCTCTCTTCCTCCCTTGTTTTGTGCTGCATGCTGCTGTTATTCCTTCAGACAGCAGGAGGTCTGGAGGAGACATATTTCAAGAGTTTGGACGATCTGATTCGTCACTATAAAAGGAAGAATCAGGGCCTGGTCATGCACCTGCGCCACTCTGTCAAGAGGAAGACGGCCATGTTGATCCAGCCCCGATCCGTACCTGGACCTGAAGCGCCCCGGAGGGCGCCGATGCCTCCACCAGAAGAGGACCACGACTATGAGAGTACGTCATGTTTTATCTTCTTCACAGCGTCGTCTGTGATTCTCAGTATATCTGACCTTCTCTCTTTTTTTCTTCAGATGCTCCTGACTCATCCGAATATGTCGAAGTCTTACCTCCCTGAACAGCTTTGACATTAAGCGTCACACATACGAGGAGAGAGGCAAAGACAAAGAAAGACTGAACTATGGGCGCTTAAAAGAGGACGACAGGTTCACAGACTGAATCAAATTCAGGATAACTAAGAAGGAACTTGGACAAATGGACCGATACTGAAGAACGTTCTTCATCTGCTTGTACTGCTGTTTACATGCTTTTCATTTTGGCTTCCTGTTTTTCGCTATGTTAAAATGGCTCTATTATGGCAACGTGGTGCCGACTGAAGTATCTCACAATCACTGGATGGGTTGCCATTAAATTTAATTCAGACAGTGGATGAATTGTAATCACTTTGATGATCAAATAGATCAATTATCTGGTCTACTTCTTTGTTTTTATGGCTTCATACTTCTATAACTATAGAGAGACAAAATCACGCCCCTTCTGATGGACCTCATGGGCCTTATGTTGGAAAAAGTTTGTACATTACATGTGTTAAAAACTGTTAGCGGATGCTAACGAGTGTCTAAATGAGACTACAGAGGTTGTCGGGGACATTAAACGTCCTCACAGCGAACACGGAGACTCATCTGCTCACTCGTCCGTCTCTACAGGCCACTTTAGTTACACACTGTTCTCACTCTGACTTTACAACTTGTACATCGATCAGTTTATAGAAAACCTGGATAGTAATTGTGCAGTAAGACGCTTAGTGGTGGTGACGTTTAAGTCATGTGACCGTGATGTCGTCTGTTTGTAGCCTAACATTAGCTTTTTACTGCTACACATTTAATTTACGCTTCAAGCATCACATAATCTTTTTGAGGGAACCAGTGCGATGCTAACTTCAGGGTTAGCCAACAAAAACACATGATCCCAACATCACTCTATTAGGAGAGACAAAAAAAATGTTTTGATCCTGTTTGAATTGTGTCATGAATCACACATATGATGTTTGTGAGTTCAAAACGTCCTTTTCCGAGTCAAGAAAGTCTCAGTTTGTTGTAAAGATACTAAAATCTCATGTAGTTTTGTGTTCAAGCGCTCGGTGAACTCCATCGTCTCGCTCAACACACGTCACCAACACCAACACGGACGTCACATCGGCACAGAAAAAGTGTCAACGAAGAGGAAAATCACAATAAACCTGCTCATATTGACACTACAGTTCTGTGTAAGGAGAGTTGGTTCTGGTTCAGTTCTGTGAGCTGCTGATATACAGGAGCAGCTCTACAATGTTTCAGTTAGGAGATGACGTCACTAACGACACTGTCGGCTGTGTCGTCTTCATAATGACGTCACAGTCTGATGTTTCATTAGTTTGATGACACACTGACAAACATCATCTGTGTGATTCATGATACAGTTCAAACGGGATCAATACATTAATTATCTGTCTTCATTCACGACCAGACAAAGGTTTTCTGAAATAAGGTCCCACGGTGGTCGACAGGAAGGGGAGGGAGTTTGTTCTCTGTTATGATTTTGTGTTTCGAGCTCTCAAACACAAACATGTCAAGGTGAACGTGATAAATGTTTTGCCTGCATTAGCATTATGTTGTGAAGTCACGCTGCCCTCACGGCTGAACTCTTCTTTTCCATGTCTTTCTGCAGCTGCTTTGTGGTGCTACATGTACAGTATGTGAGCTGTTTGTGTTCAGCTCAGTGATAACGCCCGATTTTTGTTTTGACACCAAGTGTGAGACACTGACTCTGAGTTTAAACGAGCACAGATGAGTCTGCGTGTGTGGAGTCGACTGATCATTTGCATGTGACTCATCCTAAATGATATGCATGTGGAAACTCTCGATGTCAGTGCGAATCTGCTCATCTGCAAACCATCTGACATCCAGTCAGTCAAATGAGGGATGGTTTCAGTATTTCTCAGCACTTATCAACATGTCGTTTACCATCATTGACAGTCATGCAGAGAACTACGTCACAGTTTTTAAACTGAAGAATCAAACCACTTTAACCACAGCAGCTTCCGAGTTTAATCACAATTAAGCTCTTCTTGCTCGTCATGGTCAAGAAACATAAAACTCACAACGTTTTCTTTCATGTTTGACTTTATTTTTATGTATCTATGACCACACCTGAAGTGCCAAAAAATTAAAGATATAATATGTAAGAATTTTGCATTAAAATGTCTAAAAACGACAAGTTTTATATTTTGTTGAGTTTGAGTTTTGTACCTACATTATCCCAAATTTTCCTCAAGGTGACGGTGTGTTTCATTTGGTCGTCTGTCACTATGACTTCAGGGAGCGTTCCTCAGAGAACGAGATGAAACGTAACGCGAAGAAAAATTGAAAACATGACCTTGTATTGCACCTGTTTTACACAGCGTCCCTACGTTTTGGGTCGTGCTATTATCAGACGTGAACTCTGATATTCAGATGAGTGAGGGACTAAAATCAGATCTGTTTTATTCCCCTCCGATCAAAAATCAGTCCTCTATATGTGAGCCTGAAATTTAATTTCAGTCCACATGCTCTGTCTCCTCTGTTCTCACTTCCCCGTCTACTCTTAGTGGATGTGAATGTTAAAACAATGAGTTAAGGGTCAAACTGAAACAAAAACAAAAATTAGACACACCCAATGTGGGTGCATGCGAGGATGCACTCTGTGGTTGAAATTTCACGAGTTCACAAGTTCTCTGAAGTGATCATTTCTACTTCTTCTTTACAATTATACAGAGCAAACTTGCCTATGCCGATGTTGAGAAGTTGCACTGCAGCAGTCTCAGTTTTTAATTTAGATTAAGGATAAAACCAAACATTTCACATGTATTACTGTTTCTGCAGACATTGAGAATGGTGGAAACATTTTATTTACTGGAAGTGTTTTTGTTTTTTAAGGAAGTGATCACCTCCTTTCTCACTTCCTGTAAATATGAATCTGGAACATTTACAATGTGATTAAAAGTTCATTCTTGCAGAAACAAGAAACCAGAAACCTCTTGAGATTTTCCTTCGTTTTGTGGCTTTGGTTTGTGAAGTTAAAAATACGACTCCAGAAGCTTTACGTGCTCAAAGGACGTTCGTGTTGCCTCAGGCGACTTCTATGTTTTGTTGTCTCTATGGACAAAAACATCACCACATCCTGTGTCTTTGAGTTGTGATGTTGAACATTGCTGCACGTGTCTGATGTCTTTATTTCACATGCGATGTCTGTCTGACCAAACAAGAGCAGAGGAAACAAAAAAGACACATGAAAAAGCGGAAAAGTCAGCGGTTGGTTTTGAGACTATGCACATGGTCTAACCACAGTTTCCACACCCAGAAGCTGCTCTGAACATCAAACACAAACACAGTGAATACAGCAGCAGGCCACTTTAAAAACTGTATCCTGATATAGTTACTAATTACCTGTTAAAGGTGTAGTCAGTAATGTAATCCTAGAAAATATTAAGAATACACACTTGCATGGTTACGAGCACGAGTATATCGTGCTTTATTTTAAAATTGTAATCTCTGTTTTTACTGAATGTATCTGTAATCTAAATACATATTTGTTTCTGTAACTTTACCAGATTACAGTAAAAAAAAATGCATCTAACTAGGTAATCCTGTTACATGTAATCCATTACTCCCTGAGCCTGCTGATATTAAATATACTTAAGTATCAGAAATAAAAGTACACGTGAATTGAACATATACTTATATGTACGTATATACTGTATACTATGGGTCAACTGATTAGCCGACTAGTAACTAAAGCTGTAAAGTAACTAGTAACTACATCTGCAAAGTAACTAGAGTTACTAGACTATCTAAAATTATCAAATAACATGGGAGGGTTACTTTAACAATGTATTCAGATACAGTTACTAATAAAGTTACTAATTACCTGTTGAAAAATGTAGTAAGCAACATAATGTCTCATAATATTCAAGTAATGTAACTTGATTACTTTCTGTTACTTTTGGATTACCTCAAGACCAAGCATGCAGATAAAGACGAGAGAAAAGAAATACCGGACGAGTATATCATGCTTTATTTTAAAATTGTAATCCTCCTTTTCACTGAATGTACCTGTAATCTAATTACATATTTGTTTCTGTAACTTTACCAGAATACAGTAAGTAACTGCACTGACAAGGAAGGAAGTGTAAAAAAATGCTGGTTTTTCATAAAATTAAACAAAAAACAAAAGAACTGAAATTCAGTAATCGGTGCCGTGTGTCATCTCAGCAGCATCAGAAACATCTCAGCAGCTGTGACCTCGAGTTTCCTCTCCACCACCACAGTCTCGTCCAGAGTCCTCCTCACCTGTGTGGACTCTGCTGTGTTTCATCAGTCCTCCTCACCTGTGTGGACTCTGCTGTGTTTCATCAGTCCTCCTCACCTGTGTGGACTCTGGCGTGTTTGATCAGTCCTCCTCACCTGTGTGGACTCTGCTGTGTTTGATCAGTCCTCCTCACCTGTGTGGACTCTGCTGTGTTTGATCAGTCCTCCTCACCTGTGTGGACTCTGGCGTGTTTCATCAGTCCTCCTCACCTGTGTGGACTCTGGCGTGTTTGATCAGTCCTCCTCACCTGTGTGGACTCTGGCGTGTTTCATGAGTCCTCCTCACCTGTGTGGACTCTGGCGTGTTTGATCAGTCCCGACCTGTAGCCGAAGGTCTTCCCGCAGCTCTTGCAGCTGTACGGCTTCTCTCCCGTGTGGGACCTCATGTGAACCTTCAGTCTGCTTCCAAACTGGAAATCTTTGCCACACAGTTTGCACACGTTTGGCTCCTCACCTGTGTGTTTCCTCAGGTGTACCTGCAGCGTGGTCTGATACTTGAAATCTTTGCCGCAGGTGTCGCATCTGAAAAACGTTTGGCCCGTGAGAGGGTTGTGATGTCTTTTCTGTTCTGCTTCTGATCCCGAGTCCGGGTCGTTGTGGTGCTGGTGGTCAGTTTCTAGCTCTGCTTCACTTTCGTCCTCCGACATGAAGGCATCAGCCTCCAGCTTCAGCACCAGCAGCTCTGCCTCCTGCCCGCTGCACGGTTCCTCCTCCTCCTCCTCCTTTACCTCCACAGGCTGTGGTTCCTCTTGGTTCCTCTCCTGGTCATGGAGAACCTCCTCCTCCTCCTCCTCCTCCTTACAGACATGTTCCTGCGGGAGCTCCGTCCTGTTTACGTTTATTCCAGGTTTCCAGACGATGTCCAGCAGTTTGCGCTGACGCTCGATCTCCTCCTCGTACTCGACGATCATCCTTTTAAAAACCCTGAATATTTCTTCAGCAGCCGCATTCAGCCGCTCGTTGACAAACTCTCTCACACTCTCAACCGAAGACATCGTTGTTTAATGTATAAAGTCGATAATTTGCTGCCCCTCAGCTAAAATATCTGTTTCCAGCTCATTCAAAACAGAGCCGCTAGCTTAAATGCTACTAGCTGTGTTTTGTTTACTCGCGGCGGTGGCAGTTTGTTTTTTTTTTTAAAATAACTTTATTGAGAAACATTCAGATTCACAAACACAGAGATGACTTGAATGAAACGTAATTTAAAAATAAGTCTGTTTGAGATTATGAAGATGAGAAAACAAGCAGAGAGACAAAGAAAGAAAAAGGGGAGAGACAAAAAAAAAGTTATTCCTTAAAGTAGTGGTGTTGTAATGAGCGGTGTTGCCAGATCTCACGACAGAAACAAGCAACAAGGCCTATAAACACAAGCCCAAAAGAAGCGACCTCTCTGATTATTTATTTAAAAACAGAGCTGATCAGTTCATATGATTGGATTAGTTTTAACCTCTCTTTAATTTACGCTTTAAAAATCACAAGCTTAATGGTTTTGTTACTTTTTTTGTAACTATGAGTTAATATATTTTGTAAATTTGCACAAGAAACCTATAAAGTTCAAGGGGAAACCTGTGTAAATCTGCTTTTGTGCATGTGAAATTTACCATAAATAATTAATAAATTCACAATAAAATTAACGTCAAGGTTTTAATGTAAAGTACATAACGACATTTCTACACCCGGTTCAAATATCATAATTAAAGGCTCAATATGCAAGAATCAGCCACCTGTCAAATTCGTACACAAAACAAACCGCTAACTGCTGCTAACTGTAGATTTCGTTAGCTACTTAGCTCGGTTAGCCATTCATTTGGTGGTCCGAACTGGGACCTCGGAGCCCCAGGGGCTGGGGCGGGGGCTAACTTGTTAGCATGCTAACTTCAGTAGATATCCTTACAACACAATGCATACACATCATTACTTTATAACTGTTTATAATTCTAGATATTTTTAAAATATATTTTATACTTAAATTCGTACACACTGCACCATTAATTTAACACAATAAATGATTTTGCGGTGGTGTAGCGATCACTCCATGGACCGTTTTGTGACACCGTGTTGTCATTTTCAACCCCTGTCTGTTATTTTTGCCTTTTTTTTTTAGATCTCTTTTTTAATTTTTAAGCGTTGTAAATTTAATTATGTAAATAAAGTTTTAAAGAAAGAGATGAGTTTGCTGACAGGAAAGTGACACGTAACTTCCGTTGCCGCTGCGGTCCGCACCGCCGCAGCCAAAACGCACCGCTCACATTGAAATGAATGGGAGACGTGCGTTTCTGCCGCGACGCCTGATCCGAACTGCAACGGCTGGATCATGCCCCGCCCCCTTTAGCCCCAGTCATGTAAAGGCGGGGGGGTCATTTTAGTTCGCTTAATTTATATATGTATTTATATGCGTTTAACTTGTATATGTTTTTTGGTTTGACACTAAAACGTGTGCAGTACTCTAACGTCTTCTTTTATTTTCTACACCGATCAAATAAACTGGATCCATGTAGATTTAATCTGTTTTCTCTCCCCTTTCCCGTACATGGTTCGGTCCGTTCTCGTTCGAAGCTCGGAGCGGGAGGAAGTCGCGGTTCTGTCGCCGGTTGTTGTTGATGTTTCTCGAAGAAGGAAGAAAAAAGCGTCGCATGTAAAGTATGTCTCGTTTAAATACAAGAGACGCGGTCAAAAAACATTTAAATCCACGTTTGAATGAGTTTGCTTAATCTGTCGGTGTCACGGACCGCGTATACGTTAAGGATTGTTAGCTAGTGTTAGCAACTTGAGTTAGAGGTCCAAGATGGACGTCGTTGTAACATGTTAGTAACTTTGCTTTGAAAGCTGGACGCTGCTGATGTTCTGCCTCACTGTTGGACCCTTACAGAACCGGGTCTGCTCGACAGGATGGACATGACGACGTGTTTGAAGTCTTTGCTGTTGGCTATCCGGCAGTACAGAGACGGCAGGACAGCGCAGAGCGCAGCGCAGCTCCAGAGACAAGTGGAGGTGAGCGGTGCCGTGTGACTCACGGGTCCAGTCAGGACGGCTCACACAGCAGGGCCGGTTACAGAGGTTACACCATCCACTGTGTACAAAATGGGGACATTTTTAACAATATACACATGAACAGTAGTTCCTTGAGTCCTAATTTTTAGCAAACTTGGACAGTATCTCCACCGTCACCCTCTGAAATAAGACAATATAAATAAGTAGCAGAACATATTACTTGTCCAGATGAATTCAATATAAACACTGACATCCACTCACCTTCAGTATGATTATTTACAAACCTTTTCTCCTGGAGGACCAGGAATGAAACTTACTGGTGGACCACTGGCCAAAAGCACCTCCTGTATTTTTATTGTATTGTGTTGTTAAGATGCAAAATGGTCCAAGGATCTCAAGTACCAAGTCAGAATTTTGGTTTAAAACATGTAGAGATTAGTTAAACAACACAATGTGAAGAAATAACAGTTTTGGCACTATGTCAGAGTTGCCTTTCTATGGTGTTACAGAGATATTTGCTAGTGTTAGCGTGCAAACCAGCTAGCCCCGGGCCTGAAAACTTCTTTCTCTCTCTTGCTGGTGATGTAAACACCGGTACTCCCGTAGTAGTCTGGCTAACTGCACGGCCTACTGAGCTAACAGGCTAACGGCTGCAGCCACAGTCACCAATATGTTTGGATAA